>NC_045444.1:27151269-27239553 GCF_002776525.5 Piliocolobus tephrosceles | reverse complement strand
GGAAGGAAGGAAGGAAGGAAGGAAGGAAGGAAGGAAGGAAGGAAGGAGGGAGGGAGGGAGGGAGGGAAGGAGGGAAGGAAGGAAGGAAGGAAGGAAGGAAGGAAGGAAGGAATGAAGGAAGGAAGGAAGGAAGGAAAGGGTGCTAAAATACAGGTTAGATCACAGTACTAATATAGTCTAGAAGTGGTAAGTATTAAAAGGAAGAAAAATGCATCAAGGTGAAGGCCTACAGTTAACATTAGTATTGTTTGTGGGCTGAAAGTCACCTGATTTTTGTTTGTATTACAACATACTTCACTGGCCTAGAAACTGTAGGCGGCAAGTGATCTGTCTGCATTCATATGTTGAATCCATAATTGCACATCAACAAGATATGGTACTTACAGGTACAGCATGGAGCTATTTCAACAGTGGCAATCTGCCAGGAGAAGATGTAGCACAGTTTGTAGAAACATCTGATGTGGCTAGAGGCATTTCATGTGCAATTGTTAGATAGATAGATAGATAGATAGATAGATAGATAGATAGATAGATAGATAGACAGACAGACAAACAGATACTATATCTTTAGGATCTATTTTAAACTTAAAGGCTTCCTGAATTTGCAGTATTATAAAGCTGATCAATGTTGAGCCAGAAAATGCGGACAACATTGCAGTACTTTGGAAACAAAACTAAGACTAAATTACAGAGCTCAATTTAAGGAAGGATAGATTCCAAGTGCCTGCATCGATACAGGTGTGCTTGTCTCTTAATTTTGGGTTACTTACAAAACAGATCCTGATTAATGTGGATATATGGACACCTCAACCTTACTCAGGAGATGCCAGCAGCTGACCCTAGGTTCTGTTCGGATGCCAACGAAACCACTTCCTTGTGACAGCACTGAACACAAGACGGACTAGTGTTACTGCCTGACCCCCTGTGTCTCAGTATTTTGCAGGCACAGGTACAAAACAGTAGTGGACATAGTTCTGTGTTTGTAAAGGGACATCTAGTTGCACCCTGAATCCATGAGGAAAAGAATCCAGTGAATAAAGACATTTTTCTTATTTTATGGGCAGAGACCCTGCTATTAGGGGTCTCTGTATGCTATGGTAGGTAGCATACATTGACTTTTCCTGCTCAGCAAAGTCAGAAACATGAGGGTTGGCTCTGAGTCTAATGGTAGTTAAGTTTGCAGTTCATTCAGACTACAGCTTCTAGTTCACCCATTCACTCTAAACCCTTATGCCAACAGATGCTTACCTGCATGATGACTCACAACTCACCATCCCCTCCTCTTCCCAGTACTACCACCACCATTACTCTAGGACCCAATCCTTTAGAAAAAGTGTATCGTGCTCTACTTTGTGGACTACAATAAATCTCCAATCAGCGTTTCTCAACTTTGTGTATTGTGTATTAGATTCACTTGGGAAGGTTTTGTAAAATTGTCTGGTTCCCACTCCAGAGACAAGCATGATTGTTCTGGAGCGGGACTTGGGTATTGTATTTTTTTTAAAAAAAGCTCTCCAGGTGATTCCAAGGCACAAGCAAGACTGCTCTAACCAAAGCACTTAAGTGGAGGTAGGAGGAGTACTGTGGTTAGAAAGGGAGTTGATCAGTATTTATACCTTTTTCACCACCTCTATCTTCTACCTACTCGGTTTTACTTATTTGTGATGTTGATCAGTGTACTGAATGGTGTAGGAAATTAGAGATGATAGAAAGGGGAGACTGATTTACACTTGAATGAGAAAACTGCCACTAAGGAGCAATAATAAATAGAGTAAAAGGTGTGTGTGTGTGTGTGTGGAGCGGGCGGGGGAGTGAGAGGAGGCAGAAAATACCATCACCCAAGTGGCCCAAGTGAGAAAGGAAAAGTTTAGATAGAACAGAGACAGTGTGGAGACATGTGTAGGCATATGGGTTAAAGGGAGATTAGAAAGTCAGGTTTCAAGAGGGTTAACTTTATTTTATATATTGAATTTTTCTTAGTTGTTTTTGAGAAAACAAGAAAAAATTAAATTGCTATTTGAGTATTTTTGATAGTCTGTTGTTTCTTTAAATGAGGCACAGATTTGACATGGAGACATAATATAGTTCACCTTTATGCACTTTATATTGTTATAACATTTTTCTCTGGATCAAATTGTACTTACAGAAAAATAGGAGGTTCAAATAAAGTATTAAAAAACTTTAATTGATCTGAGCATTCTGATAGTAATAGTTGCAAGTTCCAGACATGGTTACCCTAAATTAAAGTTTTAAATGATAATTCCATTTAAATACAATTTAATGTTCAAGTTTCACACTTCCTGCAGTGGCCAGGGGTTAGATTTTATTACACAGAAGGGAGCTTTTGCCTCTGGACATCCTAAAATCTGCTTTATCAAGATAACCAGTAGGAAAATCCCTTTTTGAAGCAAAACAAGCTATAGATCTGAAATGAAATAGATAATCAAAATGTTGAAGAGGGAAATAAAAAAAGCCACATGGAGAAATATAATTTTTTTTTCACGAGCACTACCTCTAATGCTGTTTTTCAATTTCCCAGACCAATTTGGCAGTAACATAGTAGCTATGAACAAAAGTGATATGACTGCTTGAGTTGCTGATTGCAAAGTGACAAACTGCAGCCCTCTGTGGAGTTGATCTGAAATAGCGACTTTCCAAAATTAGAGCACTTGACAGGAGAGTTAAGGGGGGGGGGGGAATTGAGCAAAATAAAAGCAAGTCAATCTTTTTATAGACTTGGCTTCCCTTTGTATTTGAGAGGGCCATAGTCAGAAGGGCTATTTCTAGTGTGGCTATCATATTTGATGTTGTCTGATCAGCAGTCTTTTAGCTGAGTTTCTACTTCTGGATTTGCCACCACTTTTCACCTTCTTTGTGGTGTGGTTCCTACTTAAAATAAGTTGTGTCCTGGAGCTTTCTCTGGGTTCTGTACACTCCTGTATGGCACAGAGTCTCATTTCATCTGTATTTCAATCAATCAACCATATTTATATTGAACTCACTGTTTGCACATGTATCAGACCTTGGTAGTAGGCTTAGGTTGTAAAGAAATATAAGTTCATTAGTCAATTATTTCTGCAATTTTCTGCTAAAATCTCAATTGTTGAGATTTTTTTTGAAAGCATACCATAGAGATAGCTGAGCTATTCTTTGAAAGATTAGATGGAAGATGTACTAAACACCAAATTGTATTCAATGAATACACAATAAATAATATCATTTCTGTCCTTAAGGAATTTTTCATTTAGAAGATAAAGTAAGGAAGAGGTGAAGAGCTCTTTAAACAATATAAACTTTTCAAAGTCCTATAAGTTTTGTAATCAAGCCCTAAAATAATCAACCTATTTTTACTTTTAAAAAAAATTAATGTTATTTTATTTCTATGGTTGTTTTCCACTTTGCTGTTTGGTTTTTAGCTTTTTAGACAGCATTATTGCTTTTTGTTTCAAGTAACAAAAATAGGTAAGTGCCAAGTATGTCCACAGTGCTACTAAGGCCACTGTGGCATTCAGGATGAAGAATAATCATAGTCTACCTTTATGATTATACTGCCCATTAATGTATAAAAGAAACCCTCATCCAGAGTTAGGTTCCAAGATTAGTGATTAATGCACAAATTATATATATTAAACAATTATAAATCATAAAAAAGCATCTTTTACAATTTTATAAATTTCCCATGAGTTTCTGTATACATGGCTTTGTGTGTGTTACACTATCTCTTAGTTCAGTGTAGGCCATTTTCTTTTGGGCATAATACTGTTCCTTTGGGTGAATCCCAGATGAGGTCATTGGCTTGTTTACAGAGTCTTTTTATCCCAAAAAGAAATAAACAACAAGATGAAACACAGAATAAAAATTGAAATGACATAAGCCACAAAACCCTCATTCCTGTTGTTAATGTCTGCTATGTTTAAGTGAATGTTCATCATTTAAGTATATTGTATGATGAATCTCCACTGTATTGAAAAACTGCATAAGTACCTTAAAAGAAGTAAAAATAAGAGGCTGTGAGATTTAGAGGGAAAAAAAAGCTAATCTTCCAATAAAGGATTCAGAAAGAAACTTCATAAAGCAAATTGTATTTGAGATTTTAAAAACAGATTTGATTTTTTCAAACTAAGGACCTTCCAATATAAAAACATGGAGGCTGGGCAAAAACACACAACTTGCAAAAAGCACATAACTTGCAACAAATTTAAAATATGTTTAAATGAATTGTAAACATTCTATACTGATGGAAGTTTAGAATATGAGTTGACCATTAGGAGGTGAAGGTGAAGGGCAAGTTGAACATGTTATTAGCGAGAAGCAGTTGTGCTTAACTGGAAAGGCCACTGAAGGGTCTTATGAAGACAATGTCTTAGTTTATGGCTTAAATCTAGGTACTAATTGTCTAAGTTCTCATAGGGAGTAGGGAAGAGAAAAACTTGAGACAGAAGTAGATTGTGCTAGACTAGGATGGAGATAAAGCAAGTTAGAATTGGGAGAGTGATATTGGAAACAAGAAAGTAGAGAGAAAACCCAAGAAATTTTATTGTGTGTGAATTTTGCTTCAAACTGATGGTTGACATGGGCAGTAGGAAAAAATCTGTGTCAGAATCACTTTGGGTCAACTAAAGTTTCTACAGTGATGGCACACAATTATTTGGATGAATGCAGATATGTGTGTGCGTATGTGTGTGTGTGTAAAATGTCAGAACTTATGTGTGTTTGTGCGTCTATGTATATATATGCACACACACACATAAGTTCTGACTTTTTACACATATGTATGTCTGAATATATACATAGATAGTAATTACTAAACCATGATAATGTTCATAAAATAACCATTCACCATAAACATTTCCCCTTTACGTAGGATTCATTTAAAACATGGGTTATGTTTCAAATGTTAATTTCTTAATGGCATACGGCACATTCCTGTTACCTTATTGTGAACATCACATTTGGTGTTGCTCCTGCCTTTTTTGTGTCTATATACTATATGCTGGTTTAACATTTCACTTTCTGTGCTTTGCACTGAAGTCTCTTAAGTGAAAGGAAGTTGAAATTCTCTAACGGGGTTTAGAATCCTTTTCAAGTGATGAAATTTGTTAGCAAGTCTTTTAAATCTAGAATGTAATTAAGTTCATCACAATTACTTTAGATCAATAGTGAGTGCATTTGTGATTATGTTGAATGTGCTTTACGAATGTATTCTGTCATTATTATTGTTAATAATGTGTGTTACCTAATAGAAAAAGAAGGCTATTATTAATGGATACCTGTACCCATCTATTCATCTGACGAAATTTCTCTCATCACTTGACTTTTATTTTTTATTTCTTTTTCTTTTTATTTTATTTATTTATTTGTTTTTTTGAAATGGAGTCTCCCTCTGTCGTCCGGGCTAGAGTGCGGTGGCGCCATCTCCGCTTACTGCAAGCTCCACCTCCCGCCTTCCCGCCATTCTCCTGCCTCAGCCTCCCGAGTAGCTGGGACTACAGGCGCCCGCCACCACACCCGGATAATTTTTTGTATTTTAGTAGAGATGGGGTTTCACAGTGTTAGCCAGGATGGTCTTGATCTCCTGACCTCGTGATCCACCCGCCTCGGCCTCCCAAAATGCTGGGATTACAGGCATGAGCTACCGCACCCAGCATCACTTGACTTCTGATCAGATCAGTTTTACTTGGGTTTTCAAACAAAAAGCTATTTTACACTAACTTAGAAAAAGCAATATTTTCCCATATCACTCATAAGTTCTGATATTTTTATCAAGTAATTTATTTCAGAAACTCAATTTTAGATGTTGAGTCTCATTCCACCTCCAAACATTGTTTCATTCTTAATTACATTAACAATTTGTAATATCTTTTGCATTATTTTCTCATAGGCAAAATTGAGTCAAAGATGTATACCCAGGGTAAGGATTGGAGTAGCTAGGGTAGTATCTAAATTTAGAAAACATAAACAAAAGATTTGCCATGGTTCACTATATCTTTTGGTATCCAAATATCAATGTCCACATAAAAATGATTAATATAGCCCTGTAAATGTTATAATGGTATATGTAGTGTGTCTCTGTGTATGTTTCAGATCACTATTTCAATAACTATACATCCTCCATAATTGGATTCAATATCTGAATTACAATTTATCACTCATCACTCTAATTAATGTATATTTTAAATGGATGCAGATAAATTCCAATTAACTTTCAGTGACTAGTTAAATTTTCAAGTACGGTAGAGCACATCATGCAGCACTGGATATTCTTCTGACATAAGCTGAGGTTTCTAATCTATGTAGGGCATTTAAATAACATTTTCATGGATTTGAAGTTCCTCCAGTGCTTGTGATGGCAAAGGGAACGTGTGACTTCTGTTTATCCATATGGCTCTTAAGTAGCAGATGCTTGGAGAAATTGATGAAAGGTGTGAGTCATAGTATCTGCAGAATTTTTCTAAATTATTTTTTCTAATTTGTCAAAACATTACATAAAAGAATAATAGCATATGAGTAACAAAATAAATTCTACACTTCAAAACTCTGTCATATTTTTCTGCTTAGCATAGTATCTTTTTTTCTGCCAAAGGCTGTTAACACTTCAATAAAAAAAAACGATAAGGTGTTGTCTCATTGTTTACAAATGTCTAATATAAGAGGCTGATTTGGTTATTTTCTCATCTCATTATATAATTTTATTTACGACAAGCCTAGAAACCAGAATCTTCAGAGTATGCTCCATTGTAACACAATTAAATTGACTCTTAAACTTTGACTGTGACTCTCAGCAAGAAATATATTTCACATCATGACCCAGTAAATACATTTCTATATTTTCCCTAGATCCTGGTATACTGAAAGAAAATCTTCACAAAGCAACATTTAACTTCACTAATGCACTCTTGTATTTTATCTTCCAATTTAAAAATTAATATTTTTAATCTTGTACTATATAAAATTTAATCAAATTAATAGGTAAATATATGTTCCTTTGTCAATTTTCCATATTTTGGTTAAATTTTTTTGGTACTATTCCATCTTTCATGAATTAGGATTTTTAAAATACTTAATATAAAAAGGGGACACAAAGCATCTAACAATTTTTAATGCAAAGGTAATTGTTACAGGTTAAAAAGAGGGTCTCTCAAAGCTCAAGCTTCTATAATTTATGAAAACCCTATAAATTACAGGCTGTTCAAAGCTAGAAATACACTTGACAATAAGATGGCATACTTTTATCCTTGTTCATATTTAAGATTGTGACCTATATATGATCAACATCATAAACAATCTAAATATTAATTCAAAAATTATCTTCTTTTTCTTTTTGGCTTATATCTGATTAAAATGAAGATGCTCTTATTCAAATATCTAAAGCAAGAAATTGATTTGACTGGCTATCTGATCAATATAGTCAACCAAATGACAATTTTGATAAATTAATAACCACCTCTCTCTCACGATTATCACTTTATATTTGCATTCTTTTTCTGTTTTTTTGAGACGGAGTCACACTCTGTCACCCAGGCTGGAGTGCAGTGGCACCATCTCAGCTCACTGCAAGCTCCACCTCCTGGGTTCATGCCATTCTTCTGCCTCAGCCTCCCAAGTAGCTGGGACTACAGGCGCCCGCCACCACACCCGGCTAATTTTTTGTACTTTTATTAGAGATGGGGTTTCACAGGGTGTTACCCAGGACTGTCTCGATCTCCTGACCTCGTGATCCACCCACCTCAGTCTCCCAAAGTGCTGGGATTACAGGTGTGAGCCACCACACCTGGCCACATTCTTTAAATTGGTTGTTTCTAACTCAGTCTGTTTTCTCTATATTGCTTAGACACACAGGAGAAAAGTGAAATTCCTCTTCTGACTAGCACTCTAAGTTTTAGAATAGTGAATGAGAAATCTTTGGAACACTCTGGAAGCTTCAGTTCTGTATCTACAAAAACGTGTATATTCTAAATATTTTGCTTAGTTCTTTTGATTTAGCAACCAGATTTCTCTCTCTATGGAATTATTAGAGCCTGTTCTTACCTCTTTCACCATCTGCCTTCCCAGTGTTGTGTGGTCTTTCTGCTCCTTAGCTCTGCTAGGTCCAAGTTCTTGTCTCACAACCTGGAAGAATTAGGCACGCACACACCAGAGAGTGAGTTGAGTAGAATTTATTAAGCAAAAGGAAAGCTCTCAGCAAAGAAGGAAAGTGGGGCAGAGGGTCCCCTACTCCATGGTGAGAAAGTCCCCTTCTGGCTAGGTCAGGGGCCTCTTATGGACTCAGAACAAGGAGTGCGTGCTGATTGGTTTGTGAGTATGCAGAAAAAATTAAGGCAAAGATACCACTCAAAGATGGGCACATCAGTGTAGAAAACCAATTAGGAAAGGGTAGATAAATATAAAATAGGTGAAGGGTGGGGATGAATTGGGGGAAAGCAGGCCAAACAGGAAGATGAGTTCTCAATCTGGTCCAAAGATTTAACTTGTAGCTTGGCTTTCAGGCTAATGATAGCTGACGACAGGCTTTGGAAGTAGGGTTTCACTAGGGACCCGTCCCTATCTGCCTAGGCCTTTGGCTGCCTCCTGCTGCTCTCACCAAGTGACTGTTTTCTTCTATTTCCACATTTAAGAAAATCAGAAATGTTTCTTAAGAAAAAAAGTATTCAGTATACCTCACCTGTGAACAATATAAAAACTAGAAGAATAAACACAGTTCTTGCTACCAACAACATATATATATATATATGTGTCGAGGGGTACTTTTGAACAATGAAATGAAATGTTTTCCTGGTAGGAATACGCTGAAGCTGTTTATCTTTCATGGGTCCAGGTTTTTTCTATGCTTTGTTTGTTTTTGTAAAAGCCCTTAAAAGTTTCATGCCTTCCCTGGAATGTAAATATTCTTCACCCTCTGAAATCCCTAATTATCCATTTGCGGAAGTACCATTATCTAGTCCTGTTATGTTGTCTCTTCTCTAGAGTTTTGTTGGAGAAACAGCCAAATTTTCTTATTTCCCAAATTTTGGCAGAAGTTAACTTCAGAAAACTTGCCCTGAATTGACATTGTACATTTCTACATACTACTAACTTTCCATTTATAGGAATAAGGGAGATTCTATTACTGGGATTTCAAAGTATTTTCCTATTATACATTGTGAAAATAAAATGACCTTGCCCATCAGAGAAGTTGCTTTATTTAAAAAGTTTTTCCTTCAATGCTTGAATGCATTCCAGAGTACCAAGGATTCTTTCTGTTTGTAACAACAGTTGCTAATTATGTGAGTGAAACCTAGAATAGAATCTCAAAAGTGGGCCTCCATGGGATGAATAAACTAATTTCACAAGGTGCCATTAAAAGTGTGGTATCTCTTACCTAATTTTTAATGAGTCTTTTCTCTACAACTCATACCAGGGAAGTCCTAAAGCGCAAGATATACAGATATATACTGTCATATATTCTGTATCTGGCAATCCTTTTAGATAAATTAGAGTCTGGCTATTTTCAGAATGTTTGTGTCCCCAGCTTCATATATTGAAACCTAATTATCAAGATGATACCATCATCATATGGGGTCATAGGGAGATAATAAAGTCATAAGGATGGGGCCTTCATGAATGGGATTAGTGCCCTCATAAAAGAGAACCTAGAGCTAACCCCTTATACCACGTGAAGACACAGCGAGACAGTGCCACCTATGAAACCAAAATGCAGGTCCTTACCAGACATCAAATCTGTTGGCACCTTGATCTTGGACTTCCCAGTCTCCAGAACTGTGAGAAATAAATTTCCAAGTGAAGTGCAGGAAAGCCATATAAACAATAAGTATGAACAATGGAGTTAACGAGTGGTTGGGAGAAAGACAGCAACACAGTCAGTGTTGGAGAAGAGGATCAGGATGTGGGGTTGAGGGGAGGGGTGGGGCATCAAAGAAATCTTTCAGGAGAAAGTAGAGAAAGTTGCAACCGAATTGTTATTGAGGGATGGAATTCCAGGTCACGTGATTTCAAAGTAGAATTTTTCATAATCCTGCATAGGTTCTGAACAGTTGGGTCCCTAGATGATTTTGGGCTATGTATTTATTTTCAAACATCTTTTTTCCCTGTCATTACTGGGACTGGTGTAGAGCTGGCTAAATAACAGCCGGCTATTGTGTCCCAAATGCTCTTATAGAAAAATTACCAAAAGGAAAATACAAACTACATAGTCAGTATTTTTTATGGGCTTAATCATTCACATAAAACTGTGGTCCACGTTTAACATTAAAGCCTATCGACATTTGTGTGGTATAAATTGAGACCTAAATTTACGTCTCTCT
The DNA here is from genome assembly GCF_002776525.5 of Piliocolobus tephrosceles. NCBI lineage: Eukaryota > Metazoa > Chordata > Mammalia > Primates > Cercopithecidae > Piliocolobus > Piliocolobus tephrosceles. The sequence continues at coordinate 27,229,252 of NC_045444.1, read as the reverse complement.
GCTCAAATTGCTTTATATCAACTGCCTCATACATAAACACACATGGAGACACACAGACACACAGAAACACACCACTGAGCAATTATCTTCAGTAACCTTACAATTTTCTCTGTGAGGAAAACTTCAATTAAAATATGTATCTAGCTGACCTCTGCTATAAGCACAACTGTATCACCTGGGAGTGGGGACACAAACACGTATTTGCTCTTTTAACATTTTAATGGATTTTTTTTCTTTTCCTATGGCCTGGTCAGCACTTGGCCCAGATCAGAGGCCAAAAAAAAAAAAAAAAAAAAAAAGAACTAAAACCAAGTGTTTGTTAGAAGGGATATTTTAAGGCATCTGGATCTTTCCTAATGAGAGAAGCCTGGGTAGAATGCTGTTTTTAGGGACATGGGGAATGAGGAAGCTACATGAAGCTCTGGAGTAATTAGGAAGTATGAGAGAGGGAAGCGAAAATGGGCAAAGTGCATCAGGAGGTACTACAGACGTACTTCTTGGAGCTGCCTCAGGTTAATTCGCTAATCACCTTGGCTTCAGAGTGTCACCGCTAAATTATCTCATAATTGCAGTTAGGAGGGCAGAGGTAGAAAGAGTTGAGTCAAAGCACAGACTGTTTACCACGGCTCGGGCTTCAAAAACAGTCAAGGAGGCAAAGAATGAGGAAAACCTGTCAAAGACTTTTAAAAAAGATATGTTTGTGTCAGGACAGGCTGTGAAGGGCGAGACAAGGGACACAGGAATAATGTAAAGGACTTCTGTAACGCTGGGTTGGTGTCCTTGACTGGTGAGTTGGGACTGATGAGTTGGGACATGAACAGTCACTGTCATGTGGCAATGATTTTACATCAGCAGCCTGGCATATCTGGTCGCAGCAGGAGGGAAAAATAAAATATCTCCTCTGATTGAAACTGTTAGGGAATTCACTGAAGAGGAGCACAAGTGCCCAAATTGGGAGGAGACAGGGATTGTCAATTGAAATCCCTGCTCTTTTGGGGAGAAAAATCTTTCTGATGAGTGCGAGGAACTGGGGCCTTGTTTCATTCTTTTATAGCTCATCTTAGAAATGATACCCTTTCTTGCCTATAAAAAAACTGTTTGAGGCTTAATTCAGAATGACATCCCCGTTTAGGCCATAAATGTTTGAAGCTTAAGCTTAAAATCAAACTTGTCTTCCGTCTCTCTGCAACACCGACAACCCCTAGGGCACTCCAAGTATTTTTATATGTATAAATTGCTTTTGCTGTACAAAAGTTTTTAAAATTCAGCCTTTGTGTCACAAAGGAATAGGCAGAAGTATTAAAAGGGTGGTAATCTCAGCAAGAGTTTTAAATTCAGCTTATGTCAGGCAAACACAATTTAGTTCATATGTTTCATGTTGTCTAAGTCTCTTTTTAAAAAAGAAAGAAAAAACTCATTATATCAGTGAAAAGCAATTTATAATGAGACCATCACCAATAATTGTTTGTTTTAGGCTGTGAAGTGGTAGGGTACTTTCCTCCCTAGGGAGAATCAAGTAAAAATAACCTTTTTTTTTTTTTTTTCTGCGTTTGCAAACCAGATAGGTTGCAATGAACAAGCCTCCAATACAAGTCATTGCATTTCAAAACATACATTTTGATGAAGTTAGAGTAACATGAAAAATGACAATACTTTTCAAGTCCAAGAACTTGTGCAGTTTAGTAGCTTCTTAAATCAAATTTCAAAAAAATATTATTTATTTTAATAATATTGTTTAACTTTGAATAACTTTATTGCCTTTCTCCAGATGTGCACCCTAACTCTTCCAGACATAACCTAATTTGTTTCCATAACATACTCAAAGAGGATGTGGTAGTTTGTCTACTCGATAAACAGCAATATCCCACCTCCCAAGATTTAGCTGTATGACAACCTCATCATTGTTGATGGAGTTGAAAAGCAGGATTTAAACAAAAAAACTCGAGGCACAATCAAATTGCAACCACAAAGTCCATGCAACTAAGCAAATGCATTTTTCTCTTATGAGTGTTTCCTTAGAACTGACAAAATCTTATTATACTGACAATTTTAACAAGTGTGTTATTTGGTTACCAAACCCACTGCCTATTAGGAAGCAGGAAATTAAAAAGGGGATAGGGCTGTGAAGACATGCACAATGATAGCAGTTAAATGTGTCAGCAAGAAAGTTGAAGAAAATCTATCAAAAGCATACAAAGGAACTCAAAAACCACAAGAACTAAGTTATTTAATAAAGGTAAATAGAACTGTGAACTTTTATAATCCCCGATGTTACTACCATACTATTATTGGTACTCCTAATGATGGTTAGAGGTCACTATGGAAGTGTTATTTTAATGGTTAGAGGTCACTATGGAAGTGTTATTTTAAGTTCCATAGTTTGATCAGTTTTAAGAAAACAAGCAGAGTACATAACTGACTTAGATTTTCATCCAAAACAGTCATCTCTTTTTTTAAAGGGAGGTGTAAAAGGTTAAACTTTAGCTGTTACGTTGTTTTTGTTTGTCTTGACTAACAATTCAATATTGTAAGTGAGTTTCACTTACGAAATTAAACAGCTAGTATAAAAATATACTTATTGGTAATGTCCAAGCTCATTTAATATATACCCAGCATCAAAATCATCCTTTAAAATAAAGCCAGGGAATGTTTTTAACATGTCTACTTGTGTCCTGTGGCTAAATATATTACATTTTTCTGGCATGATTAAGGTTGCAGGTTAAATTCTCCATATGGACCTGTTGTCTTATTTTTTATCTTGACCCTCATTTATCCTCCTTAATGGCATATAACAAATAAAATTTATTTTCATTTTCAGAAAAATAACCACATAATTACTAGAGTAATGTCTGATTATCTACATATTTTTACAACAGCATCTTAAATAATAAAAATCCATTCATTCACCAGGTTCTTATTTCATATCCATAATGTAGAGAGGGAAGGGGAAGAGCTAGCTCAGAATACACAACTACTTGTGGCAGGTCCAGTGCTAGTGTCACATTATCTTACAACAAATTTGGAGAGCCAATTTTTAGATAAAGAAACTGAAACCCATGGAGGGAGCTTGTATCGAATGTGGAATATTCTCATTTCCTTTAGCTTGCTGCTAGAGAGGGGCTAAAACAATCCCTGAAAATATTTGCTACTTGTTAACATTATGGTACACATTGTTTGAGTGGGTTTCACATGGTACTCTGTTCCCCATTCAACTCATTTAGTGACTTAGTCATTGTAATAAACAAGGCAAAAGGACAGAGTCACCGTTTCAGTTCCATCTCTAAGTAGCTTCTGTGATTTTAGACAAGTATTATGTTTTCTAGGCTGTGGTATGCTCATTAAAAAAAAATGAAGAAGAGCCTTCAACTACCTCTGCCTAGAAGCCAACACATTCTTACCTTATTATAAACAGTGAGCATAGCTATATAGTTAACAAGTTGCTTATTACCATCAATAATTATCAGATTGTTTCAGGAGGCAAAGAAACACTGAATACAGTTAAGTAAGTAACTTTCTCTTATATATGATACTCATTATCATAATTGCCTTCTGTGTCACTTTCCACTCTTCGTAGTGGGGGATGATAAAAAAAAAAAAGCCTCCAGTCCTAAGTGTAGGGTTAATGAAGGCACATGTTGACAACTTTGTTCCTTGTGATACTGTGGACACATGGCAGTGTTTGGACAAGAGTACATATCTCAAGACAACTTGTATTTTTGGTTCTCCATAAACAAAAGTGTATTAAGAAAAAGAGAGTTAGCAAATACTTATATGGCAAAACTCCAAGATAAGCTCAATTTGAGAAGGAGTTTAATTTCATGTACATATTTTGATTTAACAAGGTATTAGCATTTGGAAGACCAATCTGGATTTTCTACATCTGATAAACAACTAAGTGTAGAGAAAGAAAAGTAACCTTGGTGTATATGTGTATTTTATGATTTAAATTTTCTCATCAAATACTATTGGTTGGCTAGTATATAATAGTAATGTTAGTACATTACTTGCACTGTTTTTTATTTCTTCTTCACTGTTTTTTCTTGTTTTGTTACACATTTAATTACATGAACACTAAGTATTTCACATGAGTTTTGTTAACTACTGAAGTAATTATGTACCTTTAATCTCAAAGGTAATTATGTTTTTAAATTCCAGTAATTTCTCATAGGTTTTCAAAAATAAATTACCCTGAAAGGAGAAGAATGTGTAGGCATTTTAGTGTGTATTGCTGTGTGTTGTCTCAAAAGGGGAGGAATTTTGCATATTATTCACAGAACAACCTAATTGAGGAGGGAAAGGATATTGATATTTATTGAGAAAATAATGTACACCAGTCACTCTCTAGTTGGTATATAGTTAGTTCTAGTTGCTATTTAATGTTTTCATCATAACAATTCTTTGAACTAGGCAGTATCTCCCTTTAAGAAAAAGAAACAGAAGCCCTATTTATAGAAAGTAGCACACCTACAACATAACGCCAGGTCAGCTCCCAAAGCAAGTGCTTTTTCAACTATATGATGCTGTTCCTTGGCATTTATTGTTAATTGTCCTACATGGTTGACTGTTTATTAGCATAATTTAAATTATTCACTATCTATACATCTGGTAGATATAGAGAAAGGGGTGAGATGACACATATAGTTTTTGCTGATAAGACAAAACATAATCAGGTATTTTCTTTGCTTTACTGTCCTAGTTATTTGCATATTTGTTCTTAGTTATACATTTCTCCTTCCTTCTTTCCAATATGCAAACATTTTATAGATGTATGTTACAGAGTCAGTTTGTTTATGTGCCATTTTTGCAAATGGATAATGTTTTACATGCAGGTGTCATATATGAGTATTTCCTCTCCCTTTCTCTCTTTAATGCATACTTGGAATTTGTCAATGACATTTGAGTGTGGTGTTTGTGGAGTACAAATATAAACATCATCATATATCCAAAATTTTCAATCACTTCATTTGTTCTAGAGTGCATTAAACTGTGATTTAATGGGAAATTAAACTGCTTTCTTGCGTTTTAACCATAAAATGCCTTAGATTTATTTCAAGGCACAGCTTGTGCTGGACCAAAGCTATCTCCAATCTAATAGAGTCCAGCCTTTCATTTTATTTTCATAATCCCTCTGTATTTCTACAAAATAAAAAAGCTAAGTAGTACTGAAAGGAAAAAAATGAAAATCTCAGTAGGACTAGAGTTGATGTTAAGTATCTGTCTAAAGTGGTTAGCACGTATTGGTTTTAAAGGTTTTATATATTTTATCCTGTATAATTTATATATGTTTGCACTATGAAAATAAGGGATCTCGGAAAATTAAAAATATCTGTCAAACATTTCTATTCATATCCAACATCTCATTTAAAAGGAAAGAAAAAAGACGCGAATTGAAAAGGTTTAATGATTTCACCAGACTATTCTACTTCCAGGGTATGATTACTTCTTAAGATGCATTTTATGTTGCATCAAAGCTCATTTTAAAGTTATTTCTTCTAGCCAGGTATTGTGGTTCACATCTGTAATCACAGCAACTTGGCAGACTGAAGCAGGAGGATGACTTGAGTTCAGGAGTTCGAAACCAGCTTGAGCAAGATAGCAAGACCCTCATCTTTAAAAAAAAAAAAAAAAAAAAAAAAAAAGTACACCTGTAGTCCCAGCTACTGAGGTGGGAGGATTCCTGGCCCAAAAGTTGTAGGCTGTGGTGAGCTATGACAGAATAAGGCACCCATCTCTCAAAAAAATTATTTAAAGTATTTGTTCTAAATATTGGAGTGGGCAACAAACATTTCTCTTAAAATGTCTTGATAATTATCTGCTTCATTTGAATGATGTTCCTGACATTCCAGTTAAATTATTTTATTTTAGCTTCAAATTATTAACAGTGTCAATTCTCAGTTGCCAATCAGGGACATGAAATAGGAATACACACAGGCACGTTTAGAAGGTAAACTTGTATATGGCAAGCATGCCCTCAACTCCTAATGCTTTCAGAAATAGGGTGTCTAACTTAAAACCTATTCTTGGCCATTCTTCCTCAGAAGCACCCCATTACACACACACACACACACACACACACACACACACACACACACGATTATTTCAGGACACTCACAAGCACTTCTTCACTGTTTGTTGCCTATTAACATGAGTTATTTTGCATTTAATAAGGGTTTTCTTTTACAAGGATCCTTCATGACAGGCTTGTTCAATTAAAGGGCAACATACTTATAATTTATCTTAGGATAAATAGTGTAGAAAAATATCTTAGAAATATTTTAGGAAATATAGTAGATGAGTGGATTATCAGTTTACAAGAGAATTGTACTCAAGGTGAGTAGGTTTTGCAGAGATTTATTTCAGGGAGCTCTCCAGAGAGGGAGAGGAGGATTGGATTGAACCAAAAAGATTGTGGCAAAGAATAGGAGTATTAGAAATCTAGCCTGCCTATTACAAGGGATAACAGAGTTTGTGCGAGGGAAAGAGAAAAGACATATCTAACAGTTTTCACTAATTTCACAAGTTTTTCCTAATTTTTAAATAGTATTAAAAAACACGACATAAAATTTACCATTTTAGCTGTTTTTAGGTGTATAGTTCAGTAGTGTTAAGTATATTCACATTTTTTTGTGAGACAGAACTCCAGAATGTTTTCATCTTACAAAACTGAAGCTCCATTGAACAACAACTGCCCATCTCTCCCTCCCCACATCCAGCCCCTGGCAACCACCATTCTACTGTCTATCTCTATGAATTTGATTACTTTAGGTATCTCATGTAAGTGGGATTATACATTATTTGTATAATTATTTGTGACTGGCTTATTTCACCTAACATAACATCCTCAAGAGTCATCCATGTTGCAGAATTTTTCCTAATGTTAACATTACCTATACCTAAATCATCTCACTTGACTTATATGTTGCTAATCACTTCATGGTAGTTGTGTGTGTGTGTTTGAAGGTGTGCATGCATGTGTGTGTATATTGTACATTTAGCTGTAGGTAATTTGGATTATAAAACTGTTCACTAATTAAAATATGTACATATCATAAATATTAAAAGTTGTAAACATTTGACAGACATTTCCCCCTCTAAATTATGAAATAATTATTGTGGATAAAATAGGAATAGGCTGTGTTCTGTCTTCATGAATTAGCACGGTCGATTCTTATCATCATTTGTCCTTTGTCAAAATTGGATCTCTTACCAAATCTAGCTCCTTTCTATTCTGTAAGAGACGTCAAGGAACGGCTCTCTCATCTCACTTCTCTTTTATCTAATCAATTGGCCATTCCATCTCAGCTCTTTCCTAGATGGTAATTGCAAAAATTGTCTTTTTTTTTTTTTTTTTTTTTTTTTTTGAGACAAGTCTCATTCTGTCGCCCAGGCTGGGGGACAGTGGCATTATCACAGCTCACTGCAACCTTTGTCTCCTGTGCTCCAGTGATCCTCCATCCTCAGCCTCCTGAGTAGCTGAGACTACAGGTATGTGCCACCATACCTGGCTAATTTGGGGGGTAATTTGTAGAAACAGGGTTTTACCATGTAGCCCAGGCTAGTCTCAAATTCCTGGGCTCAAGTTATCTGCCGGCTGCCACAAAAATTTTCTGCTGTGACTTAGCCTGTTCAGTGAGGTCAGGAGATCGAGACCATCCTGGCTAACACAGTGAAACCCTGTCTCTACTAAAAATAAATAAATAAATAAATAAATAAATAAATAAATAAATAAATAAATAAAATTAGCCAGGCGTGGTGGTGCGCACCTGTAATCCCAGCTACTCGGAAGGCTGAGGCAGGAGAATCACTTGAACCCAGGGTGTGGAGGTTGCAGCAAGCCAACATAGCACCACTGCACTCCAGCCTGGTGACAGAGCAAGACTTAAGTCTCAAAAAATAAACAAATAAATAAAATAAATATTCTTAGATTTACCTTCAAAACAATTTCACTGAAACTGTTTCAATGATATATTGAGTGACTACATATCATTTCATAGTTTTTATATATAATTATACATACTCTTATTTGCAATATAAAAGAAAACATAGTGTTTTTAGGTAAGAATTTATCAGAGTCACCTTCATTGATAGCAGTATTTTTATTGCTGTCTTTCAAACTCTCAACTGATTTTTGGAGGGTTAGTCATCTTAGATCTCTTATTATGTTTTCATTTCCTGCTTGTTCTACTACTTGATGATCAGTATTTCATTTGTTTTGCCATAAGCAAAACTTCTTGTATTTTCCCAAGTACCATCTTATTCTGTGTTTAACATCTCTGTTTGTAACCTTTGGATCAATCACTATGACTTCTTTCTCTCCTTAGAGGTATTTGAAAGATTTACTAACCTTTTTTTTATTTGCTATATTCACTGTATTTATTTATATTCAGCCTACTACTCATTCCAGATTTCCATACATTTTTTCAGTTAAGAAATAAATCTTCCTTTCTCCAAACTGTTTGACTTTAGAAATTCACTTGACTTAAACTTATAAAAATGATTATTGTTAATAGGTTATCATTAAGATTTCAGGTATTGCTTTTGGTCAGAATCCTCAAATTAATTTTTAAAAAATGCTTCAATAGATGTTTGCTAAACTTCTTATTCCCTTTCTGAGCAACTGAATTTTACTTCAACAATTTTCACAATACTGTAATACATATGGTATCTTTTATCTTTAAAGCTTCCCAGGGTAAAGTTCACAGGAAAAAAAAAAAAAAAAAATCTTCAAATGCTGTGTTCAGGCTGATAAGATTTCAGAGCCACGCAAATGTAACTAACTGCTTTCTTGTGGAAAATTATTTATTTCTAATTTTCTCTCTGGTAAAACTAGTGCCTCTCTTTGCTAGTGTCAACTATCAATCTACAGGCACTATCTACTCATAAGAATGACTGTGGCCAAACAGCAATACCATGCATATCACTAATACACACACTGCTACCCTGGCAACCACACAACACTACCTGCAATAACAACACAAACAGCAGGAGGAACAACCTGTGTGTCGCATGAATTCCTTGTTTTCTTCAGATTGCTTTAATTCTGGAATGATACAACTTACATTTGTGAGCTAATTAACTATCAATGCCCTGTTTGGTCAATACATTGGGCACGGACCATGAAATAGATAAAGACAGGAATACAGCCTTACTTCTTAGAGAAAGGCCCTTTTAAAAAATAAAAAATAAAAACCTATTATGACAACTCCTGAGACAAATGTATGAGGAAATCTGATTTTTCAAGCCAGTGAACATATTTTAATTTTTAGAGATTCCCTTAGGGAAAGAAAAATTGAGGAATGAAGGTCGTTCGTATATATGACATTACTCTTTTGAATTAGAAACTTGTAACAATTAATTTGATATGTATTTTCCATACCATTTTTTAAATCTTGAGCCATCCTTGTGGTAAAATATTAGCTAGCAAATAAAGTGATGAAATATTTAAAAGGTAAAACAGCAATCACTATGGAATAGTTATATCTGTCTTTATAGAGCTAAGAATAGTTATAAAGCCAGTTGCCCTACATACATTGTAGGACACAAATGTTTGGAATATAATGAATGACAAAGGAAAGGGAAAAACTGCTGAACCTAGTGTCTCTGAATGTCATTATAAAGACATGATATGCCAAGCATATGAATTAAAAGCTTGAGACTCCTTGGAGGGTTGAAACATCGTAATTATCTATAACTCAGTGTTAAAGAAGATTTTCAGACCCAATTTTTTTCATGGATAGATTATTTTTAAAGAAATATTCATGTTTTAGGGAAAGCTATTTTAGACTATTTGCTATTTGGTGGTTGAACTTGAAAATATAGCGATTGGTTTTCTTTCTCTCATGAAAATATTTTTACCTGGTCATTACTTTAAAGATTTTACCCATGCATCCTCCCACTCACCTAGATAGGCGTTTTGGTAAAAAAAAAAAAAAAAAAAAAAAAAAAAAAAAAAAAAAAAAAAAAAAAGCAATCAATATCTGTATGTATCAGAAAAAGAAACTGCTAGTCAAGAAGTGAGATGGAAAAAGTCATTGGGGAGCTTAAAATATATTACCTAGGGCAAAACCATTTTTAAACAATTCTCACATGGAAGTAGAGGAGCTGGGGATTGGATATTATCCTAATAAGCAGAAATATTTTCCATTATCAGAAGCAGTGTCAGAGAGATAACTGAGAGGTTTTATTGGAGAGAAGAAAATGCAAATGTTTGAAAGTTCATAGAGAGTGCTTCAACCTGGAAAACAAAAAGCCTTATTTGCATATGATGCTACTAGAGACAATGAGCAACATACAATCCATGACCATCATCAGTTTCCAAACACTTTCACGTGACATGCATACACTTATCAGAATACCTGGTACATTTAGATGAGAGGTGTTAAGCATTTAAGCAGAAGCATTCCAATAACTAATATAAACAGTAAGATCTGATGAGTTTATCTGTGCTCTGGAAGCCCAAAGGCCAATCCGTTTACATTCAATGTGTAATTACTGCCTTCTCCCATTTGGATAAGCATCATTGAGATCTTGAGAGCAGTTCTTTTTCTTTATCTGTGAAACTTCAGTGACTTTGGTATAAACAACAAATGTCTTATTTTCAAAACTCAAAGGCGTTTGCAGTGAAGTTTTGTGCTTTGTGCAGTCTGTTGTGTTTAGGTTAACTTTATGTTTGGGAAACCTGTAATAGAAGAAACGATTTTTGTTTGCTTAAGTAGTATGCCTACTGCTCTTCATATTTCTATTATTTTTATATGGTCTTTCAAAGGATCTAAGGATATGTTGGCACCATCTAGGGAATATGAGGAGGTAGGAAGACTCTAAGGTTTTCCTCACATATTTGGAGCATTATGCTTAGCCATCAAATTAGTTTCAAAACAATGATATTTCTCAGTCCACATCAGAATTCCCTAAAATGTGGTAACAAGGACAAAAATGCTTATTAAGTTGATCAAATTATTTAGAAATCATGTATTTGTATGTGTCTTAAAAGCAGGTTGATAGTGCTCTGCAAAATTGGGGTTTAGTTACATCCAAGAAGTTTCCATTGTAATTAATTCATCAATGAGTTTGTAATCATTTTCATGTAATCCAGGAGAAATGCTCAAGTCTTTCCTTACTGCATCCATATGATGTAATTTATTTTACTTAAAAAATCTGTTTATGTACATAGAAGACTCATTTTGTAGATCTAAATTAGTGACTAAAATGATAACTTTTTTAATGTCCACATTTCTAACTGAGGTTATAGAAAATAATTAAGAATTCCTAGTCAAAGTATCTGGAATACCATTGCTCAAAGCCAGAAGAACTTGGTGACAAGATCGAATGTTTCTTATTTCTGAAATCAAAACAGTAAAGAGAAAGAAGTAAAACCTGATATGTTTTCCTTATGAGATTTAGAATACACTTAAGCAAAGAACAATTTATAGAGAAAGAAAATGACTAAATTCAACACCAAATGTTATGAATTTGAATTCAGCATTCAAATTTTATGCTAGTCTATTCTGCTCACCTTCCACCCCCATATTCTGATTTATTATTAGTTCATATATGCCATATTAATGCAATCGTTCAGTACTTATAACGTCCTTGCCTCTGACCGTACCATGGAATATCTTGACACTCCCCGTTGACTTCTCTGGGCTTTCTTCTTTCTTTCAAAAAAATAGAGGCTGGAGATCTTCTTTTTAAATATTTAAAATGTTCAGTGGCTCTCCTGGAGGAAAATGAATGAGCCAAAGTCCCTTTAGTTGATGATTTCGTTTTACTATGGTTGTGAATGTGATAAATGCACCTGTCTCTAGAGAATGAAACTGCCAGCTTCGGGGAGTGCAAATGTGACTGTAACTGCCTCAATTTCAATGAGTTATTATTCACTGAATCTGTTCTGCTTGTACTGGGATAGTTTGTGCAGAGATTGTTTACAACTGTATTTAGAAAGAAGAAGAGTAAATAAATTGGCATCCATGGAAAAGAAAAAGCTGACCTATGTATAGGTATATCCAATATAGGTTTGTTTGTTTCTGGTTAATATTTAGAATGTCACTGGTTAAAGAAAAAGTATATCCTCGTAATTAATAATCTGTACTGTTTCATGAATACACTGTAAAGAGGATCTCCTGGGACTGATCAGTTTTCTAGAAACTCAAACCCTCATGTATTGCAAATGTATTGCTTGCAACTTAGTTCCTTTAGATGTTGCCCTGGGAATTGTAGAATTACATTTTGACACACTAGTTCATTTTACTTATGGGTATTTTTGCACATACATTGAAACCTTTAGGTAAGTTCCTTCCTGTCTCTAGGGCTTCCTTCAAAATGTTCCTTACTTATTACTTCTTCAGGCATCGTGCACTTGGTTCTTGCTGTTACAATCTAAAATTGCATCAGTCAACAGGATATTGAAGTAAATGAATTTGAGTTCAAAATGAAATATTTTAGTTTTGGAATTTTTCATTCTGCTATCATAGCTTTTGAGTGTGTATAAATTGGGAACATTTCTAATATTTCATTGATGAACTCAGTACTAAATACCAATGACTAGGCCTTTGGGTATATACATACATAAGGCCTAATGGAATACACAGTCACTTCTCATCTAGACATTCACAGTGCTCTGGGAGATTTTCTTCGAGCAAAGATGGTGGGCAATGACTGACTTATTGATTGATTGATTGATTGAAACGGAGTCTTGCCCTGTCACCCAGGCTGGAGTGCCATGGCACAATCTTGGCTCACTGCAACCTCTGCCTCCTGGGTTCAAGTGATTTTCTTGCCTCAGCCTCCTGAGTAGCTGGGATTACAGACACGCGCTCCTACGCCCAGCTAATTTTTTTGTATTTTTAGTAGAGACTGGGTTTCACCATGTTGGTCAGGCTGGTCTCGAAATCTTGACCTCATGATCCATCTGCCTCAGCCTCCCAAAGTGCTGGGATTACAGGCATGAGCCACTGTGCCCAGTCGACTGATTTCTTTCGAGTCTTTTAGCTGAATACTTTTTAAGTAGATGGTCTATTTTTTCCCCCTTTTATGTATGCAATTATCACCAGGAAAATTGTAACTATACTCAATAGTATGGGCTTTACAATTGGACAGACACTTTATTTACAATATCTGGACTCTGTAGAATATTCTCTGAAATTCTGGAAATCATTATGTCTAAGGCTGAGGTGTAAGAAGCTCTGCATTCCTTCCTGTCTTGATTTTGCTACCTGTAAAGTGGATATGACAGTGATATGATACTTTATGAAGCCTGACTAAGAAACAACTTGTGTCCTGCCAGGAGAATACAGTTACCATGCTTTAGAACCACTGAATTTATTAAAGTCACAAAATAAATTCACGAATTTAATGCATGAATGTATTAAGTCACAATTTAATGCATGAATGTAGTAACTTATTAAATGGTACCCTTTTGATCTGCGAGAGGTTGTACACTATCACGTGTTCCAAGTTTTCACAGGAAAAGAATCATAGGATCCTATAGCTCAAGGGGGCTTTAGAGGGGATCTCTACAAATGCCTGCCAGGTGCTTGGATGCCCTCCATCACATGCAGCCATGAGAAGTTACTTGTGTCATGGTACGGTGATCATTACTCCCCAGCACAGCTCAATCCACTTCTAGACTGCTCTAATTGTTGGAATGATTTTCCTTATGTGATTCAATTTCCCATCTATTATTTTATGAGATATTTATTTAAAACCAACCATATTCTAGGAACTGGGCTAAATGAAGAAGAGTAGTGAGTTAATACAGAAATCACCCTTGATCTGGAGGAATATTCCCTGGTAGTGTAGGTCACCCCTATCATGGCGATAATTCCCCAAATCACACATCAAAAGAAAAAACACATACATAAACCAAGTCATTTTTCTAGGATGTTTTCATCCAAGGATTTGAAAAGATTTAGGTGATCTTCCATTTTTCATCCTATGCAATCTGGCTCTGCGGCTACTTTACAAATTGAGAATATATTAAAAATCACCAAACTTTCAATAGTCACCAATGATCACTATTGTAGTTGCAATTACAATTAGGTGTTCAAAGAAACACTTATAACTTAAATTTAATGTCTAAATCTTGCATCTTTAATTGAAAAAAATGTAATAAGTGAGCAATTAGATTGTCTAATATTAGAAAATAACTGAGGATTGACTGGGTATGGTGGCTTATGTTTGTTATCCCAGCACTCTGGGAGGCTGAGACAGGAGGATTGCTTGAGGCCAGGAGTTCAAAACCAACCTGGGCAAAACAGCAAGACTCTGTCTCTACCAAAAAATTTTTTAAAAAAGGAAAGAAAAGACCTGAGTGTTAATGTTTGCTTCAGGGTCAGACTGAAACATTTTTTTTTTTTTTTTTTTTTTTTTTTGTGAGACAGGGACTCACTCTGTTGTCTAGGCTGGGATGCAGTAGCAGAATTATACCTCACTACAGCCTTGATTTCCTACACTCAAGTGATTCTTTCTCCTCAGCCTCTCAACTAACTGGAACCATAGGCATGTACAACTAAACCTGGCTAATGTTTTAACTTTTTAAAAAATTTCTTCTTCTTCTTAAAAAAAGAGGGATACATGTGCAGAATGTGTAGGTTTACTACATAGATATACATGTGCCATGGTGATCTGCTGTACCTATTGACCCATCCTCTAAGTTCCGTCCCCTCATCCCCTGCTCCCCAGTAGGCCCTGGTGTATGTTGTTCTGCTCTCTGTGTCCATGTGTTCTCAAAGTTCAACACCCACTTATGAGTGAGAACATGCAGTGCTTGGTTTTCCATTCACAGAAACTTATGTCTTAGTTTGCTGAGGATGATAGCTTCCAGCTTCATCTATGTCATTGCATTGCAAAGGACATGATCTCATTTTTTTTTTATGACTGCATAGTATTCCATGGTATATATGTACCACATTTTATTTATGCAGTCTATCATTGGTAGGTATTTGGGTTGGCCTTTGCTAAATAGTACTGTGATAAAGATATGTATGCATGTGTCTTTGTAGTAGAATAATTTATATTCCTTTGGGTATACACCCAGTAATGGGGTTGCTGGGTCAAATGGTAATTCTGGTTCTAGATCCCTGAGGAATTGCCTTCCACAATGTCTTCCACAATGGTTGAATGAATTTACGTTTCCATCAACGGTGTAAAAGCATTCCTGTTTCTCCACAGCCTCACCGGCATCTATTGTTTCCTGACTAATCGTCATTCTGACTGGCATGAGATGGTGTCTCATTTTGGTTTTGATCTTTTTTCTCTAATGATCAGTGATGTTGCGCTTTTTTCATATGTTGGCCGCATAAATGTCTTCTTTTGAGAAGTGTCTGTTCATATCTTTGGCCACTTTTTGATGGAGTTTTTTTTTTTTTGTAAATATGTTTAAGTTCCTTGCAAATTCAGGATATTAGACCTTAGATCAGTTGATTTCAAAATTTTTCTCCCATTCTGTAGATTGCGTGTTCACTCTAATGATAGTTTCTTTTGCTGTGCAGAAGTTCTTTAGTTTAATTAGATCCCATTTGTCAATTTTGGCTTTTGTTGCAATTGCTTTTGTCATGAAGTCTTTGCCCATGCCTATGTCCCGAATGATATTGCCTAGTTTTTCTTCTAGAGTTTTTATGGTTGGGGTTTTACATTTAAGTCTTTAGTCCATCTTGAGTATAAGGTGTAAGGAAGGGGTCCAGTTGCAGTTTTCTGCATATGGCTTGCCAGTTTTCCCAGAATCATTCACTAAATAGGAGTTCCTTTCCCCATTGTTTGTTTTTGTCAGGTTTGTCGAAGATCAGATGATTATATATGTGTGGTATTCTTTCTGAGGTGTCTGTCCTGCTCCATTGGTCTATATGTCTGTTTTGGTACCAATACCATGCTGTTTTGGTTACTGTAGACTTGTAGTATAGTTTGAAGTCAGGTAGCATGATGCCTCCAGCTTCATTCTTTTTGCTTAGGATTATCTTGGCTATACAGGGTTTTCTTTGATTCAATATAAAATTTAAAATAGTTTTTTTTTTTTTTTTTTCTAATTCTGTGAAGAATGTCAGTGGTAGTTTGATGGAAATAGCATTGAATCTATAAACTGCTTTGGGCAGTATGACCATTTTCACAATATTGATTCTTCCTATCCATGAGAATGGAATGTTTTTCCATTTGTTTGTAACCTCTCTTATTTCCTTGAGCAGTGGTTTGTAGTTCTCCTTGAAGGGGTCCTTCACGTCCCTTGTTTGCTGTATTCTTAGGTATTCTATTCTTTTTGTAATGATTTTGAATGGAAGTTCATTCACGATTTGGTTCTCTGCTTGCCTATTGTTAGTGTAAAAGAAAGCTTGTGATTTTCACACATTGATTTTATATCCTGAGACTTTGCTGAAAATGCTTATCAGTTCAAGGAGTTTTTAGGCTGAAATGTTGGAGTTTTCTTAATATAAAATAATGTCATCTGGAAACAGAGACTATGTGATTTCCTCTCTTCCTATTTGAATAATCTTTATTTATTTCTCTTGCCTGATTGCCCTGGCCAGAACTTCTAATACTATGTTGAATAGGAGTGGTGAGAGAGGGCATCCTTGTCTTATACCGGTTTTCAAAGGGAACGCTTCCAGCTTTTGCCCATTCAACACGATACTGGCTGTGGGTTTGTCATAAATTGTTCTTATTATTTTGAGATATGTTCCATCAGTACCTAGTTTATTAAGAGTTTTTAGCATGAAGGGATGTTGGATTTTATCAAAGGCCTTTTCTGCATGTATTGAGATAATCATGTGATTTTTGTCTTTGCTTCTATTTGTGTGATGGATTATGTGTCTTGATTTGCATATGTTGAACCAGCCTTGCATCCCAGGGATAAAACTGATTTGATTGTAGTGGATAAGTTTTTTCATGTGCTGCTGGATTCAGTTTGCAGTGTTTTACTGAGGATTTTCGCATTGATGTTCATAAGGGATATTGGCTTGAGTTCTCTTTTGTTGTGTCTCTTCCTGGTTTTGGTATCAAGATGATGCTGGCTTCATAAAATGAATTAGGGAGAAGTCCCCGCTTTTCAATTGTTTGGAATAGTTTCAGTAGCAATGGTACTAGCTCCTCTTTGTACTTCTGGTAGAATTCAGCTGTAAATCCATCTGGTCCTGGGCTTTTTTCTGTTGGTAGGCTATTAGTTACTGCCTCAATTTCAGAACTTGTTTTTGGTCTATTCAGGGATTCAACTTCTTCCAATTTAGTCATGGTAGAGTGTATTTGTCTAGCAATTCATCCATTTCTTCTAGATATTCTAATTTATTTGCATAGAGGTGTTTATAGTATTCCCTGATGGTGGTTTCTATTTCTGTGGGATCAGTTGTGATATCCTTTTTATCATTTTTTATTGTGTCTATTTTATTCTTCTCTCTCTTCTTCTTTCATGAGTCTAGCTAGTGGTCTATCTATTTTGTTGATTTTTTTAAAAACCCAGCTCCTGGATTTGTTGATTTTTTTGTGTGTGTGGGTTTTTCATGCGTCTATATCCTTCAATTCTTCTCTGATCTTAGTTTTTTCTTGTCTTCTGCTAGCTTTTGGATTAGCTTGTTCTTGCTTGTCTTGCTCTTTTAGTTGTGATGTTAGGGTGTTAATTTGAGATTTTTCTAACTTTCTGTTGTGAGCATTTAGTGCTATAATTTTCCCTCCTAACACTGCTTTAGCTGTGTACCAGAAATTCTGGTACGTTGTCTCTTTATTCTCATTGGTTTCAAGGAACTTCTTGATTTTTGCCTTAATTTCATTATTTACCCAGGATTCATTCAGGAGCAGGTTGTTCACTTTCCATGTAACTGTGTGGTTTTGAGTTTCTTAATTCTTAATTTAAATTAGAGTACACTGTGGTCTGAGATACTGTTATAATTTCAGTTATTTTACATTTGCTGAGGACTGTTTTACTCCCAAATATGTGGTCAATTTTAGAATAAGTGCCATGTGACACTGAGAAGAATGTACATTCTGTTGATTTGGGGTAGAGAGTACTGTAGATGTTAACTAGGTCCACTTAGTCTAGAGCTGAGTTCAAGTCTTGAATATCTTTGTTAATTTTCTGTCTCGTTGATCCGTCTAATGATGACAGTTGGGTGTTAAACTATCCCACTATTATTGTGTCAGAGTCTATGTCTCTTTGTAGGTCTCTAAGAACTTGTTTTATGAATCTGTGTGCTCCTGTATTTGGGGCATAGATATTTAGAATAGTTAGCTCTTCTTGTTGAATTGTTCCCTTTACCATTATGTAATTCACTTCTTTGTCTCTTTTGATCTTTATTGTTTTAAAATCTATTTTGTCATAGACTAGGATTACAATCCCTGCTTTTCTTTTGTGCTTTCCATTTGCTTGGTGAATTTTCCTCCATCCCTTTATTTTGAGCTTATGTATGTCTTTGCACATAAGATGGGTCTCCTCAATACAGCACACCAATGGGTCTTTACTCTTTATCCAATTTGCCAGTCTGTGTTTTTTAATTGGGGTATTTAGTCTATTTATATTTAAGATTAGTATTGTTATGTGCGAACTTGATTCTGTCATTATGCTGCTATTTGGTTATTTTGCACACTAGTTGATGCAGTTTCTTCATAGTGTCACTGGTCTTTATATTTTAGTGTGTTTTTGCAGTGACTGGTACCGGTTTTTCCTTTCCATATTTAGTGCTTCTTTCAGGAACTCTTGCAGGGAATGCCTGGCAGTAACAAAATCCCTCAGTTTTTGTCTGTAAATGATTTTATTTCTCCTTTGCTTACGAAGCTTAGTTTGGCTGGATATGAAATTTTAGGTTGAAATTTTTTTCTTTAAGAATGTCGTATATTGGCCCTCAATCTCTTCTGGCTTGTAGAGTTTCTGTTGAGAGGTCCACTGTTAGTCTGATGGACTTCCCTTTGTAGGTGACCTGGCCTTTCTCTCTGGCTGCCCTTAAGAGTTTTTCCTTTATTTTGACCTTGCAGAATCTGATGATTACGTTTCTTGGGGTTGATCTTCTCATAGAGTATCTTAATGGTGTTATCTGCATTTCCTGAATTTGTACGTTGGCCTGTTTTGCTAGGCTGGGGGAAGTTCTCCTGGATAATATCCTGATGTGTGTTTTCCAGCTTGTTTCCATTACTCCCCATCTCCTTCTGGTACTCGAATCAATCGTTGGTTTGGTCTTCTTATGAAGTCTCATATTTCTGGGAGGCTTTGTTCATTCCTTGTCATTCTTTTTTCCCTTTTCTTGTCTGCAGGTCTTATTTTAGCAAGGTGGTCTTCAGACTCTGATATTCTTTTTTCTGCTTGGTTGATTTGGCTGTTGATATCTGTATATAATTTATGAAGATCTTGGTTGTGTTTTTCAGAGTCATCAGGTCGTTTATGTTCCTCTCTAAACTGGTTATTCTAGTTAGCAATTCCTCTAACCTTTTGTCAAGGTTCTGAGCTTCTTTGCATTGGGTTAGAACATGCTCCTTTAGCTCAGCATAGTTTTTAATTACCCATCTTCTGAAGCCTTCTTCTGTCAATTCATCCATTTGATCTTCCATCCAGTTCTGCACCCTTGATGGAGAGACACTGTGATGATTTGAAGGAAAAGAGGCACTCTAGCTTTTTGGGTTTTCAGCATTTTTTCATTCTTTTTTTTTTTTTCTCATCTTTGTGAGTTTGTCTAGTTTCAGTCTTTGAGGTTGTGCTGACCCTTGGATGAGGTTTTGGTTGGGGCATTTTTTGTTGTTGTTGTTGATGCTGTTGTTGTTGATTTTTGCTTTTCTTTCAATAGTCAGGTTCCTCTTCTATAGGGCTGCCGCAGTTTGCTGGGGGTTCACTTCAGGCCCTATTCATCTGATTCACTCCAGTGCCTGGAGATGTCACTCAGGCAGGCTGGAGAACAGCAAATATGGGTGACTGCTTCTTCTGGGACCTATGACCTCAAGGGGCTAGAACCTGATGCCAATAGGATCACTCCTGTATACCATGTCTGACAACCCCTGTTGGAGTGTCTCACCCAGTTGGGTGGCACAGGGCACAGGACCCATTTAACAGGGAACTTTGTCCTTTGGTGGAGGGGGAGGGGGTGTGCCTCCAAGCTAGCGGGAAACTCACTCATCTGGGCTGCCTGGATTCCTCAGAACTACCAGGAGGACTGGTTAACTCAGTTGATCCACAGAGACTGCAGGCACCCCTCCCGCTAGGAGTTCGGGCCCAGGAATATCCAGATTCTGTCCCTGAGCCTCTGGCTGGGAGTTACCAGAGTCCCTGTAGGGAAGCTCCACCCAGTGAGGAAGGATGGGTCAGCCTCAGGCCTGAAGAGGCACTCTGGCTGCAGACTACTACAGCTGGTGTGTTGGGCTGTGGGGAGAAGTCTTGGTACAGAGCCTTCCGACTTCCTTGGCTTCAGGGGCGGGGGGTGGGGGGGGAAACACAACTTGAAGCTATAGAGATGGATGCCGCCCTTCCCCCAACCAAGGAGCTTAGCTTGTTAGGCAGTTGCCAGTTCCAGTGCTGGCTGCTACTCCCTACCGCCGTCAAACCGCTTAGACAGCAGGCAGCCACAGCTCCAGTCAGTGCTGGTCACCGCCCCCGCCCACCCCCACCCCGGCCCCCGGGAGATCTGTAGGCTTAAGCAGATTCCAGCTGGGAGGCTGTAAAAGAATCTGTGCCATCCAAGGTTGGGACACTAGGCCCTGGTGGCGTGGGTTCGCGAGTGGAATCTTTCAATCTGTGGGTTCCACAGTTTCTCTGGCTGGCTAGCACGCTCACTCACTGCCTCCCTTGGCTAGGGGAGTGGGTTCCCCTGCCCCGTGTGGCTCTCTGGTGGGCCACTGCACTACACTGTTCTTCCTTCTCTGTGTGGGTCACACTACCCTTCCAGTCAATTTTGATGATCCACCAACCTGGATACCTTGGTTAGGGGTGAAGGAGTCACACGCTTATTATGTTTTTTTCCCATAGGAGCCTCCAAATGCGGCTGCTTCTAGTCAGTCATCTCGGACCCACCCCCTTAAATATTTTCTAGAGACAGGGTCTTGCTATATGGCATGGTTGGTTTCAAACTCCTGGGCTCAAGCATTTCTACTGTCTGTGGCCCACAAAGTGCTGAGATTACAGGCATGAGCCACTGCATCTGGCCCTTTTATCCAGACCTTCCTGGCTAACACGGTGAAACACCGTCAGTACTAAAAAAAAAAAAAAAAAAGACATGAAAAAATTAGCCAAAATTAGCCGGGTGAAGTGGCGGGCACCTGTAGTCCCAGCTACTCGCATGTTGAGGCAGGAGGATGGCGTGAACCCTGGGGGCGGAGCTTGCAGTGAGCCGAGATGACGCCACTGCACTCCAGCCTGGGCTACTCCAGCCTGAGCGAGACTCCGCCTCACAAAAAAATAAAATAAAATAAAATAAAAACTAAAAAATCTTAAAAATATTTTTAAATGCCATCTGTAAGGACATATGTGAAAATTAAATTTAAAAAACTGTGTTATCAATTTTTCTCACTCGCTTTCTTAGATGTGCCTTCATCTCACATGTCCTTCAAAGTAGCCCTTGACTGAATTATTTATTTTTTTAATGATAACATCAAGCGAGAAGAAATAAAGTTCAGATCAGACTAGTTAACACTTGTTAATTTGGCATTTTGCAGCCAGCCTACTTTAAAAATGCTTTGGATTATGAATCAATCCAAATAACTTCACCATTAAAAAGGGAATCTGAGTCCAACTTCTGCAGCATTTTAATGTTGATTAAAACAGATTTCCATTATTCTGAACACAGGGCATTGTTACATCAAATAATACAGTTGAGACATTACAGAATCTAAAATTTCAGCCTACTTTTGAAAAATCATTATCTATATGACCTGTCCCTCCCTCTCCAGACCCAAATAAACTTCTCCTGGTATTTCAGAGATGTTTTGAGTTTTCATGAAATAACTTTTGTTTTTCAAATGTTTATGATAATCTACATTCTCTTTTTCTCAACTGGAATGGCTTTCACTTTTCTGAAAGTGCACTTTTCTTATTTTTCTAGGGCCTGCTCAAAATCCTTCTCTTCAGTGAAGTTTTTCCTAGCCCCCATCTCTTAACACAAGCTAGAAATATGTTCCCCTTTTTGAGACATTGTAGCAATTTTTCTCGACCTCTTATATGATATTTACCATTTCCTGAGTTGTTTTCAAATGATCTCCTATTGAGATGAGATTTGTTAGAATCTGTATCTGATTTACTTTCCTTTCTCCAATTAGATAGCACAGTGCCTTACATATATTTGGTACCAAATAAATGTGATGGCGGGGCACGGTGGCTCACACCTATAATCCCAGAATTCTGTGAGGCTGAGGTGGGCAGATCACCTGAGGTCGGGAATTTGAGACCAGCCTGGCCAACATGGTGAAACACTGTCACTACTACAAATACAAAACAAACAAAAAAATTAACTGGGCATGGTGGCACACACCTGTGATCCCAGATACTCGGGAGGCTGAGGCAGGAAAATTGCTTGAACCTGGGAGGCAGAGGTAGCAGTAAGCCGAAATTGTGCCACTGCATTCCAGTCTGGGTGACAGAGCAAGACCCCATCTCAAAAACTAACTAAAGAAATAAATATGAAATAAATGTTTGATGATTGACAAAATGAACAATTTACATATAGAAAAATTATTTTACGTTACATTTTTCTTAATATAAGTATATAGTTAGTTTGTCCGAGTATTTATATATTTCTCAGCCTATTCCATATCATAGATATAAAAGATTTGTACATTAAACTACTTTTAAGCTTATTTTGTTAGCAATGTCGAATCCTTGTTTGCTTAGCTCAAGATCAAATGCTGAATTCTGGGCCTGGAACAGTGGCTCACGCCTGTAATCCCAGCCCTTTGGGAGGCCGAGGAGGTGGGATCACGAAGTCAGGAGATGGAGACCATTCTGGCTAACACGGTGAAACCTCGTCTTTACTAAAATACAAAAAAAAAAAAAAAAAAATTAGCTGAACGTGGTGGTGGAGGGGCCCGTAGTCCCAGCTACTTGGGAGGCTGAAGCAGAATGGCATAAACCCAGTAGGTGGAGCTTGCAGTGAGCCGAGATCACACCATGGCACTCCAGCCTGGGAGACAGAGTGAGACTGTCTCAAAAAAAAAAAAAAAAAAAAAAAACTGAATTCTGATTGATATACTATCAGACTCTTCATTTTTCAGGTGTGATTTGCTTTCTAGGAAACCGATTTGCTTTCCAGGAAACCAATTTGCTTTCTAGGCTCACCAGGGCAAGTATTAAAGGACCAGTGAGTAGGCAAGGCTAGGAGCAAAACTGCACATTTATTTTTTTGGTCAGCCAGCTTTGTGGGGGAGGGGTGAGGTCCCTCGGTCTCCGGCAGGGGAGGCCGGGGGAGTCACCCAGTGGAGCTCTCCGGCGGAGTTCCTGCAGTCCACACAGGCACACAGGAGTGGGGGCCGAGGAAGGGCCGGCAGCCGGCCGGCGGGAGCGGCTTTTATGTCCTGGGCCTGGGAGTGGGCGGACAGTGGGCGGGACATAGGCGGGTCGGGGGCCGGGAGGTAGGCGTGGCTAGGCGGGTTCTGGTTTTTCTCCGTCGGAGGTGGGGTTGCGTCTGCACTGTCGACCCACGTCTTTCCCGGGCGCTGGAAAGTTGACGGTGAAGAACCGGGAACTGCGCCATCTTGCCTCCGTTCCTCCAAACAAGGTGGTTAATTGATTTCGTGGTAAAGAACTTCTTATATTCAACCTATTTCTCATGTTCAATAAATAATTCAACTCATTTTACCTTTACTTCTTGAGGCACTCAGGTAAAAATAGAATCCTACATCTCTTTTACAGTTGGCTCTAACCTTCCTTTTTAAATAGTCTTATGCATAGTGATTTTTTTTATTTTGAAAACTGTATATAAATCTCATGAGGAAATGTGTGTAAAATTATTTTGACATTCTTAAGTTCTGTAACATTGTGATTTTGTTAGTCAGTCCATCCATAATGCTCCAACTTTATCCTGCACTTATGTCCAAGCTTCTTTCCTTGTTTAGTTATGTTTTTCTTTCTACCTATAATAGAAAGGAAGGTCCTTAAGGAGCAGCAAGCATGTCTTAAATATTTGTCTTTATTGCTTAGCATGACTCTGGAAAGTTGTATACTTTTAGTAAATGTTCGTTGAAAGCCTGAATAAGATGGAAGCTATTCAGTGATAAACAACTGAACCAATAATATCAGGCACAAATTTGGACAACCACCATTTGTTCCCGTATAGCTCCCTCTGACAAAATCTACAACAGAAGATGAGAGGCAAAGTTTTGCCTTCTTTACTGTTTCCAATATAAATCCAGGCTAAGCCTGTTTTAGGAAATTGCCTAGGGGCCCTTCCAAATTTAACCCTAAGAAATTCTAATCAAGGTGAATCTTTAGTAATCCAGATTTAAGGTTTTTTTAAATTTTCCCAGGTAAAATAATGAAAGAGTTCATATGCAGATTCCTCACATACCTAACGTAATCTCAGAGCATTTTCTAAACACTTAGAGAGTCTCTTTTAACATGTAATAGTCATCACCTAATTTCTCATCTTTTCTTATTTTTTGTCATGCAAAAGGAGAACTCAGTGACTTCACTACTAATATTTTTACTTGGTCAAATCTAAAAAGTAATGTAAATTATAGGTTGAACCCTTTAAGAAGTCATTAGGAAATCTTTGTAAAAAGGATTGGAAACAGAAATATAGTCACTAGGTGTCCTGAAAATTATTTAGTGACAAATATTTTCATATCTATTGGTTTCTGTTCTTTGAAACAAGTAACAAAATCCTTAGCCTATGAATGAAGTAGTTATTTTTAGGTAAATGTTTTCTTTCCTTTAAAATTTTACACATAATTATTGCAATTCTTCTTGGATAATATTGTCTTCAGAAGGAATAAAATGATCTCAATTTGTGACTCCTAAAGTGATTAGAAGCATGGTCTTATAAGTTTCCTTTCCTTAGACCTCTGATGCCATTGCATAGTCAAGGAATTATAGAGTTTTGTTCAATCAAACTTACCCTTTTAAAAAGTTTTAATTATAACAACAGAATAGAATTATAACTGAGTCATACTAAAATGATTCACTCTTTTTTCTAATTTTTGGAGTATTTCATGATCTTGCCTGTGTAAGAATGCTAGCTGTTGCTGGCCAGGTTGATTGAAGCAAATTAAGACAACCTTTAGTGAACTATAATTATTAACAATGATACCATTTCTTTAAGCAAATTCTGTTCAAAGTGCTTTTATTTCTAGGAATTTACTTTATTTTCATTTTTAATTTTTTTAAGTGATGGAAGTCTCATTCTCTTGTCCAAGCTGGAGTGCAGTGGCATGATCATACCTCACTGCAGCCTCAAACACCTGGGCTCAAGTAATCCTCCCATCTTAGCCTCCAGGGTAACTGGAACAACAGGTGCATGGCACTGCACCCATCTAGGAGTTTCTTTATAATCAGTAAAAATACTTAATGAGAAAGAGGATGTGATATTTCCATTTCTTAGATGAGAAAATTAAAACAAAGAAAGGTTGGAGATTTTATATTTATTAGATAGTCACATTTCACGTGAAGTTACTCATACTGGAAGACCACACATAATCGAAAACAAATAACAATAAAGGATGGTGGATATATTTGCATGCCAGTTACACTGATAGAGGATATGTAGTTCACCGTCATTCTGTCTTCTGTAAAATTACATAATTCTTACTAATTTTTAAATTATGTGGGAATGCTCATAATTATGTTTTTGTGCATAAAGTCAGTATTTCTACTTTATGTAATTCTTAACATGTCTGATTTTATATAATTTGGTTTACTATAAGTGGAAGTTACATTGTTTCTTTAATTATTTCTTCTCTTTGACAGCTTGGGTTTGTATATGGCAGAGTTTTAATTTCCCAGTCTGCCTCTTTTTGTTGCTGTTTCTGTAGATTCAGGAGGATATTGGTGGGATCACTTTGCTAGTTCTTTCTTCCTTTTTTTTTTTTTCCCCCCCTGAAATGTGGCTTTGTGGGTTGACAAAGAACAGTAATTATTAAAGTATTTTAATAACCTTTTCTGACAGGTGTATTATTAGTGGAAGGTGATTTACAGCCAGAAATACCTATATTTGAATCCATGTAAGGTCATTCCTTGGGCATTTAGGCAAGTTATAACCTCTCTTATAAGAAAAGCAGCTCATGACTTGGAAAAATGTTGTGTGAATTAGGTAAAATAAAGAAATGTAAAGTACCAGGCAGAGTGCCTGGCAAAAGCTGGTGCTCAATAATGTTAGTTATATTTTCAATTATGATTAACCTTAAGGGACTGGTATTTCCAGAAGCACAGCAAGAAGATGTGAGATGAAAGTCAACAGTGATTAAGATTTCATTTAGTGATTAAATATACGAACAGTGTATCTCTTAACTTATCATTATGTAACTTACTTTAATCTTGGGTTCTGTTTATCCTTGAACTGATATATTTTGCCATTTCATATGCACGTATGCATAAAGCATAAAATAGTGCAGGAATGTTAGGAAGTGTGGAATGTCATTAACTTTATTACTAAAAGTTTGGGATAAATGAACTAGATAGGTAGAAATATGAGTAAGATAGGATGTTCATTCCAATAAAATGATAATAAAATCTTTATTACATCCCACATCATTACCTGCTGTATTTTGCTTATATTGGATATAAAGAAAAAAGGTATTGCAGACACTTTCTCTGCAGCTCTTAAAAGCCTTCATTGATCATTTTCTTGCTCTTTTCCACTTATAATGTCAAGTTCCTTAGGCTTCAGATGAAAGGACAGAAAATAAAAATGTAGTGAAAAAAATGTATTCTAATTTCATTTGAATCATGTCTCCGGGGTGGGGTAAATAAGCTAAGCCCTGTGGAACACACTATAGATAGAAGCAACCCAGAGACACTAAGCCAGAAAACATAAAAAATGTTCTCATTCATTCTTAGAGCAGTGAATTATTGAATTCACAGTATGCAGCATTGGGTGTATTTGGCCTACAACTCTGAAACACAATGGACTCTTAATTCGAAAATGTAAACAACAGTTATTTAGGTGGTTCTAATAGTGGACTGAGACAACAGAGCTGATTATAGCAGTATCAAGGTTACCAACTGTGCTCAGTACAAAAATTCTTTTTCAGATTGCCCAAAACATTATGGAATGTAAATCAATTATTCATTTAAAATGTCATCTTATTTCTTCAAATTCTTTTATTTATTATTAATGTGATTATGATTATCATTATTACTACATCTTTGTTGCTAGGTTTTGTTTTTTTAAACCCTTATTACCAAGTATAAGGCACTGTTCTTAGTTATTTAGAAAAATAAACTCATGCTTATTTTTTTGACCTTTTGTCACAGTATAAATTAGAGTGTACTACTTTTACATTGTTCTCTGTTTGACGAAGCTCCATCTTTCCCTTCAGTTTATATCATCCCTCTTGTCCTTTGTGTCTGACACATGCTGTTACGAGCTTCTAGTGCTGATGTCCCATCTTTCTTTCAAATGCATGCTGAATGTATCCCTTTGACACATAACCAAGCTGCTGGAATCATAAGAGGAGAATTTACATGAATAAAACGACCATTATGTAGCCTTAAAAGTCTATCAGAGAAGTCACATCACCTTGATTCAAATTCAAATAATTTCTACTCTACTTATGCCCCAGTCCAACTATTATTCTTTGTCCATGTTGCACTACTAGCCTCACTAGTTATTTCTTTAAGATCAAGGATATCCTAAATTCAGTTCTTCAATGTGCTTACTCTCCAGTGAACATCTGCTTTGCTATTTTCACACATTCTTCTTTTTCTCCTGGTTTGGAGATAAAAACACCAGTTTCCCTCTCCAAATTTAACTCCTTAACCTTCATTCTTTGTCCCATGTCTTCTGCCATTATTGCCTTAGATAATGTGTTCCATATTATCTCTCTTATAGTCCACATTTGAAGGTTCTGATTATATACTAGAATCTTCTTCAAAAACTATTAACACAGATAAGCCCTTCATTTATCAAGCAAAATCGTCACTCAATCTTCTATGTTTAGAAATTTAATGTATCTTTTATTTCCTGAATCCTGTAAATTGCAGTATACTTTTTAATTTTTCTTTTCTGTAAAATAATTTCAACTTTTATTTTAGATTTGGGGGTACATTTGCAGGTTTGTTACATGGGTATATTGTGTGGTGCCGAGGTTTGGGATGTGAACCATCTTTTCACCTAGATAGTTAGCATAGTACCCAACAGTTAGCTTTTCAAACCTTGTGGGTCTCCCTCCCTCTCCTCTCCATGAGTCCCCAGTGACTATTGTTGCCATCTTTATGACCATGAGTACTCAGTGTTTAGCTTCCATTTATAAGTGAGAACATACTGTATTTGGTTTTCTCTTCCTGCATAATTCTCTTAGGATAATGACCTCCAGCTGCAACCATGTTGCTGCAAAGGACATGATCTTGTTGTTTCTTACACCATACGTTTTCTACTTCATTTTATTCCCTACCTATTTTTACAGTTTTTAAATTTAGGTTCTTCTAAACCTGTTCTATAGAAATTACATAGTTTTATAACTTCTCTCAAATGTCTTACTCCTTGCATCTTTTGCATTTTAAAATGTCAATAGTCCTCTTCTTTTACCCTCTCGTTACTGACATTCTATTGTATTTCGTTCATTTTCTTCTAGCTTCCCTAATTAATGTTTCTCTGTTTTCATCATGGATATATTTCCTTCATCCTGTTTTCTTAAAGATGGGTATCCTTTGAGGTTCTGCCTGACTTCTATTTTCTCTCTACACTCTTTTTCTTTGGCAATTTATTTATTTCCACTCTCACTTCTATGTAGATAATTCCCATTTCAAAAGCTCTAATGCTTATTTCTTCCAAATCTGGATCAACATTTCTAACAAAATGTTGAACATCTCCATCTGAATGTCTACTACTGTAGTTTAACCACAACGTGTTTAGAGCTGAATTAAAAATCTAAACCCTGAACTACTCTGTCTGCTATGCCTATCCTGTAAATGACACTGGTTTTATTAAGGTTCTAACATTCACCTAATATCCAGGCTTATTTAACGCCATCTTAACTTCCCTCCACTTCTTGTATCCAGCTCTGTTTGCTCAAGATTTCAGAAGTTTCCACATCCCTTTCCAAGCCCAATTTCCATTTCTGCTACTACTACCTTTGTTGTCTCATATTATGGTATTATCATAGCTTCTTAATTGGTCTCACTGTTCATATTAATTAGTTCTCTAATATTCCAGGGTGCTTTGAGATAAAATATTTGCTTCCGTATTTCTAGTGAGGAAATTTCCTTCCTCAAAAAATATGCAATTATTACTAGTTGTCTACAGATGGAGTCTAATTTCCTTGCCCTCTATTCAAGGTACTCGAATATTTGAAATTCATTTTCCTTATGACCTAAGTTCTTAAGCACGCTCATACATCTAGCAATTTAAACTAAGCAACTTTCTTTTAAACACTTCTTGTTTTGTTTTACTGACTGAAGCCAGCGGTTATGTAATTTTCTATGTCTGGAATACCCTTGCAGGTGTCTATAAAGATCGGATCTACACTTCAAAGTCTGTATTCTCTGGCCCTTATTATGGAGCTATGTAGAGATTGTCAGAGATAATATTAAGTATGCAAATGAAGATATCAGGTTTAGTGAGTAATCTGCAAAACAGAATCATGAACTGTAGCAGAGGTCAGTAGTGGGGAGTAATAGTAAATTAAGTTAATTGGTGCTATACTGAGGGAGTAAGAAAAGCTCAGTCCATTGCCTCACTGAGTTTTAGATAAGTGGATAACTATTGGATATGGAAAAGAAATCTCTGTTTGGGTCTATTCCAAAAAGCTTTCTCCAAATGCCTCAAATGTTTTCTTAGGTATCGTAAAAGAAAGGTACCTTTTAATCTCTGACATAGTTTGTGTGGCACTGTGCTCACAAATCCTTCCCTGAATTCTCTCGGTCAGCTTAGATTGAATTGACTTCTCAGCCTCCATTGTACATCCTTTTCCCTCTTTTGTATAACCTATGTATTATTTTTGACCCAGTGTTAAACATGTTTCTGTGTATAACACATCTCCTCAGTTAAACTGTAGATTCCTGGAGACTGGAAGCTTTGTTTTACTCACATTTATATCCCCATTTCTATTCTGTATAACCCTTGTTGCAAAGTTGACAGGCACTAGTAAACATTTGATAAGTGAATTTGTAAGTAAAACATAAGAGATAGTTAACTTCTATTGGCAATCTGTCCTGGAAATAATAAAATATTTTTTAAAAATAAGGTATCATGGTAATGTTAAAACTTACAGTGTATAGATTGTGAATAATTCACTTATTTTTTTGCTTAAAATTTTAGGTAAGACAAACACATTTTGTCTTTATATTAGAGTATAGTAGAATGAGATTATCTTTGTACTATAACTTGTAAGCATTATCACTTCGATTACAGATTAGAAGGAGAGGAAGCTTTGTGAAAGGTGAAGAAAATTGACAATCTGATTTCGATCTTAGACTAGGCTATGTCATTTTTAAACAGACATTTAGTCTTTCTGAAAGAATTTAGTGTACATGTTCTGGGAAATGAAAATGGCCAGGTCATTGTAAAGAGGAGAAATCGGTAATGCAGAAAGGTAATAAATTGGGATATTCACAGAGACAGAATGTTTAAATTTCCAAGATTCCCATCTTTGCTGTCTTCTAGACCTGAGGCATTAGTTGTCGCAGTTTGCTGTTTAACTTTTAAATTTATTTTGAACACTGATAAAACAACAAATAGAGATAAAATCAGCCCAGACCTTTCTCTGTAATATTAATCTATTGGAAAAAAAATGTTTAGGATTTATAGAAGTTGGCTTAAGTTCTGGGATATTTAATTTCAATGTTAGTAGATTTTCTTTTATATGGAGTTTCATTTTAGGAACATAATGGCATATAGCATGTCTAAACCTATATCATAGTAAATAATCCTGTGATATCATCCAGTAAATGTTACATTTAACCTTTATTTTCTGCTATGCATTGTGGTGTTAGGAATATTTAAAAATATAATTTTCCTCATTTCAAAAATCTCATAATCATTAACCAAGTTCTACCCTGCTTAAAACTCACAAGGTAGACTAGTTAATTCATAGTTTTATTACTCAATCTGTATTGCAAATGCCCACCTTTTCCTGGGAGTCTTAGTTGTAGAACATTTATCAATAGTAGAAAGAAAATTAAATAGGAATCTTGCATGTTCCCCGAATACTATAAAGACCTTGCTGTAATCCAGCAGTTAATGATTACGGGGAAAATATAGGTTATATTTCCTGACACAATTTCCTCTCTCATATTCAGATCTACTAAGTATACTTAATTATGCTTGATTATTACTAAATCTTCTGGACTGAAACTAGTTGGAGTTTTCTATAAAACCTCCTAACAAAAAGTACTTTATTTTTAAAGAACGTATGGTTTCTTTAATGTCCACAATTTATCAAATTTGTATTGATTGCATCTGCCACAAACATTTTTCTCCTTTCCTTTCTTCCCTAAAGAATAATTTATCATCGGTGTGCTAAAACATAAACAGAATTTCATCTAGACTTAGGCCTAAATTCGCTGTAATCCACTGATCCAACATAGCTAAGTGAGCCAGAGAAAGGATCAGTTGAATTATTACATAAATTCCCTTTGGAAAAGTTGAAATAAATGCAACGTCTACAGGATGTATACTCTGCATAAGAGTTGTAGAAAACCTACAAGCCTAGTAAATTGGAAAAGCAATCCAGCAGCTTAGCTATTTAAGTACTAATGCAGAGATAAGATTGCTTTTAAAAAGTATCACACCCTCTTCCCAGTATACTTTTGTTTATTTCCTATTCAGGTTGCCTTGGGGAAAGGAGAATGAAGTTAATGTTCCTTTGACATAAGTGCACTATAATGTTGGATGCATTAAATATCTTAAAGTGGATGGAATAGTTAGGTAGCTAATTTAGTATATCGTGAATGGTTTTCGATAGTGCATGCAGCTTCTGTTATTTTTCTTAACCATTTTATTTTCTTTTTGCATGTCTCAGGGGTCAAAAAAGTAAACACAAAGCCCAAAGCAATTACAAAGGCAGTGGTATAGCCAGAAGAACTTAGCCTTAGTCTGAAGTTAAGAGTACAGTTCCAGGTTTTGGATCACAGAAAATCCATTTAAATTATCATAGTTTCTGTTTTTTTTGGATGCAAAACAAGGAACTTGGATGAAACGATTTTTTTCCACCTTGAACTTTACAAATATTTACAATATCCTAAATTCTATAAGAGTAAAAACAATTATTCATATTATACAATATTATATAGGAAAGTAGGAAGATGTATTTTTCAAATGAATTTATCACAGATTTCTAGAAGGCAGTTTAGATCAATTGTGCCTCAATTTTCAATTACTTTTTCATCCTCAGGATCAATAAAAGCTGTCATTTACTATGCACCTACAATATTCAATGCATTGTGCTGGCAATGATAAAACTATTCCCTATTTGAAACAAATTTACTTGATGACACCAATGCATACCCATTTCTTAAAATTACAACAGATACCTACTACCCAAATTAATACTGACTTTTAACCAGAAAGAAAGCACTTCTTAAAAATAATGATACATCTAATTGGATGACTGATATCATTTTTAGTGGGATGTGACAACAAGAACAGACATAATCTAACCTGTTATAAAGTGACACCTCATTTGATCAGCATCACTTTCATTCAGCTTAGATATGTCCTCTCGATTCTGAGCATGGGCATATGGTTAGTTCGGTGGTTGCACACCACCGAACTAAATAACAAGGATGTTGTCAGTTGCAATGCTGACAGAAATCAATCATAGACCTTTGATAGAACTAGTATTTGTCTCTGGGAATAATCATTTAACAGCTTTCTAGAAAATTATTCACCATTCCTAAAACAGGTTAAAAATTTTAAATTTAAGAAATGAAAGAAATATAATAGTGATGGAGAATAATATTTTTAAATCATTAAAAAAATTGGCCAAACTTCAAATATTAATATTTAATTATGATGCATCAAAATAGTGTATCAAAACAATTTAAAATTTTACATTAAAATATTAGCAATCTTTTTTTTCTTGAGTTTCTTAAGACCTATACTAGATAACGTTAATAACTTAAGGCTAAAGGTAGGAGCAAGACTATTGACAAAAAGATATTTTGGTCTGTAGACTTGGGAGAAAAATGAGGCACCTCTATTTATCAGTTCTTGATATTTTTATTTCTTATGGCCTTGAATTGATTCATAGAGCTGTTTTGAAATATAACAACTGAGCAGCATATTGAGTTTTGATATTGTGATCTTATGCTGAAGATGATTTCCTATTTTTCTGGCTGTTGACCTACTTACGTCTTGAAGATACTGATTAGAGATTGCCAGAATCCATTAGTGCGTAAACATAGTCTAAAGCTAACATTGATCTTAGTTGAATTACTTCTTACTTGTATTACTGTTATATCCATGCTTTAATTTTGGCTGTTGAGTCATGATATAACAGGACAAAGTATCTTTAACTTAAAAACTCAAGGTTAATTTAAACTGTAAATTAATATGCTCTGTAGGGCTACCCAAGACATAGTCATAATTTCACTACGAATTTGTTATTGTTGTTAAGAACATATAGAGAATCTCATTTTCTGTGAAGAAGAGAGAAGATACTGAATGTGACTTGATTTTCTAGGGTCATGATACTCCAATTAGGAATTCTTTAGGTACTGTATAGCTGATCTCTTTTAACTTGCTGAGGGAAAAACAATATATATCTGCTTCTTTTTTCTCATAAGGCCTGAGGAATGATGTTGAGGCAATGCCCACCAGCAGACTTTCCTAAGATAACTTTACTCCAGCATAGGTTTCTGGCAAAGTAAATTAACATCCTAAGTTTAGGTGTCTCCTTGGTGATCACATCTATTGCTTGCCTTTAAAAGTATTCCAAAGACTAAGTACCCAATAGAATGCTGATTAGAAAAGCAACCACTTGAATTCCGAAGAGTGATTGACTCAGGACAGTGAGGAGTTTCCATGAACAACAAGTCATAAATTGCCTCTGAGATTGCAGTTATCATTGCAAACCTGCAAACCTCAAATGTCCTGATTCCTGGGTAATTTAGGTTGCAGACCATGGGCAGAGAGCACTTTTTAGAGCAAGTGTATTCTGGCCAAAAACAACTATGTAGGTAGCTGTGGCTGAATAAGGACCGTTTCCTTACTGCCCACAGCCCAACTGCTAAGTTTTCGTTATGGTACCCACAGTTAAGTCCCTATTTACATATTAGTTATGGTATAGCCACAACTACTGTGATAAGGTCAAAAAATTCAGTGGCTCAAACAAAATCCAAATGTATTACTCTCTCAGTCTAGAGTCTAGAGGCAAGGTGGCTGTCTGTGGGAATAGGTAGGTTTATTCCACAAGGTTTCTCCAGGTTTCTTCTCTCTTGTGGCTCACTATTTCTAAGGATGTCTGGATCTGCTGTGCACCACATCAGTGTTCCAGCCCATGGATGAATGAGAAAGGCAGTGCAGGACATGGATCTTCTTTTCAGGAACGGATGTGGTAGTTGTATAAATCACCTTTACTCACATTCCATTCATGAGAACTCAGACATATTGCCACATGTAGCTGCCAAGAAGACTGGGAAGTGTAGTTTCTCTCTGCAGTCATTCACATGCACTTAAAAAAAAAAATTCTTGCATGTCGCCACCCAAGGTTTTCCCAGTATGTTACTATGGTAATCCATGCCACACTGAAATGCCGGTTTATTTTCTTCCTTGCATTATCTACATAAAATATGGACTGTTAGTCAAGAATTAATTATTTGCTTACTTTTCTTTCTGTGCACTCTCTTTGTTCTGTTTTGTTGTTGTTTGTTTCCTGCATGTCTTTGTGATAGAGTTGTTTTTGTTTTGCTGGTTCGTTTTTAGCCATTTCAGACATTTTGTTGAGAACAGAATAAGACCTCTCTACTGCACAGAAATCAGTAAGTCTATGGAACTTTCTCTACATACTCCCCTTTTACCATGTGTATTTACTATTATTTAAATTATATTTATGCTTTTTGTTCAGCAAAATCAGCAGAGAATAGAGTGGCTATTAATGTAAATATTAGTTACATCCAATCCTCTGGGAAGAGGAATGGAAGAAAATAGAGAAAGGAAAGATATTATAAGAAGAAATATGTAGGAGTTATATAGAGTAGATCTGAAGCCTAGAACTTTTCTGGCTTACGTGCTCTGGGACCTGGAGCAAATTATTTAACTTCTCCGAGCCTTTTCTTATCTCTAAAACAGAGATACTATTGATTGCTTACTCACACCTGTTTAATATTTTCAACTGTTGGGTAGAAATGCGCCTCCCTATATTCAGCCAAGAAAGTACAGAACTGAAAACTGATCCCACTTTTATCTGATTTAAATGCTCATATTCTTAACCACCTACTAACCTCTAGAAGTTTTCTTGGAATGTGATATTTGTTTAATAAATATATAAGGACCTATTTGTATGTAATAATGGAGTTTCTAGTAGATTTTACATACAGCTGTTAATAAGTACCCCCAATGAAATCACTTAGATAATGTCTGGAATTTGTGAAGATGTAACCAAGTCTCTATGAAGATTTATTCAGTATCATGCAGATGGAGAATGTACCACTTTTGGAGGGATTGCCTATTTTTCAAATCCCAACAATCAGGACATTGACAGTGATTAAATTTCACTAACAGTGGAAGGCCTGTTTCTAAATTCTGCTTGGAAAATGAGTGATTTCACAAAAGATACTTGCCAAATTGGCATTCCTATGAATTAGTTTTGTGCTTCTTCTTGGGTGGTATCTGGCAAATAGTTCAGTGTCAGTGCTTTAATACCCGTACATTCTTACAAGGAAGTACAGCTAATTATCTCCATTTTTACCTAATGTAATCCTGGCAATGAACACATAAACCTATTTGTGGTAGTCCCCGGTGAACCACAAGATTTAATATTAATGGATAATGGGAAAACATTGAGATTATGCAGGCTCACTGGTCATCACCAATAATGATTATTATGATAAACATTGGTTTAGATAAAGATGTGGATTAGGCTATAAAACTCTAGAATGTGTGTAGTGGCCAAAAACAAACAGACAATGGAAAGTCTTCACTTAAAACAAAACAAAACAAAACCCTACAGAAATAAAAGGTTTAAAACTGGCTTATTTACCCTTTTCCTCACGTTAGTATCCTGGTATAGAAGGTGCTTTTGAAAGTGCCTGTGATTTGGAATGCTGAATGCCTTTTCAAAAACTCTTTTAATCTTTGTAAAGATATAGAATATATATAAAATACAGTGCTCTACACTCAGTAGGTGCCTCATCAGTGTGGCTTACTAGAAAGCTGTGTAGGAGGTTTTAATAAGGGATTTTAACATTTATTAAACATTTTAAAAAACATGAAGGCAATTTTTCAAAATACACAAATAATTCAGATAATGGCGAGTTTGTTCCTTTTCATTGCAGAAATTTTAGGCCAGATGACATTTTAAAACTCTTCTTTTATGAAGAATTTAACCAGATAGATCGTGTTTTCATGTTTACTCATTTATTCAACCAGAGATTGATTGCATACCTGCTATGTGCCTGCCACTCTGCTTTGATCAGGACTTGAATCTTTTGTCTCAGAGACAGGGCCTCAGAAATAGTGCTTGGTAGACAGTAAGTACTCAATAAATATTGGTTAGATTTTAAAACTTGTTTTATTTTTAGTTACATGTATAATTGTGGCTAAATAATTTGACAATACTTGGTTTCAATGTCACCACTGCTTCTGAGCATTTAATGACTTCCTATGATCAATCTGGTTGCTACAGTTTCTGTGCCCCACCAGCTCCTTGTTTGTTCTTAAAAAGAAATTTGTAACGGTATTTGTTTATATATATTTCCTCCAATAGACTGTAACCTTTTTTAGGAGAGAAAGTGTGTACATCTATGTGTGTATATCTGTACATCAGGCATTCTGTCCATTTCCAGTCCTTCATACAGTGCATCACAACTAGTGGAAGCTGAACGTCTGGACATCTTCCCCTTTGGGACTTTGTCTTCATTCTGGGACAGTCACTACCAACAGATGGTGCTATTAGGTTATGAAGTTCCCAAGAACGAAGCTCTCTGTGCATTAAATTCACCTGAAGAACATGATACACCACACATTCTTTGGTCTTACCCCTAAAGATTCTGATTCAGTAATTTGGGAGTGACTCAAGAATTTGCGTTCTTAACAAGCACGATGATGCAGGTGGTGCAGGTTTGTGGACCACAATTTGTTAGCACTAATGTAGACCACTAATTTTAAAGGAACAAAAGACTATTCAGTCAGTCATTTTTTGAACTAAATTAAATCTAGGTGGGCATATGTGAGAATATGTATACATATTGGCTTCTTAGAAAGATTATAGTTATAGAAACATATCATTAAAAAAATTTAAAATCCATAAGCAAGGTATTTTGAGATTTCTTTGATTTACAGTGTTTCTGCTATTATCCACATTGTTTGTCTTAATCCAAGTGTATCTTTCCTTTCATATATGAGTGGTATAAAGTTATAGTAAAAATGTACTCTCTAATCCTCCATTCCATTCTTCAAGAAAACAATTAACAATTTCTTATTTTTTACAGAAGTGTTCTATCATATATATATATATATATAACTGATGTATTTCTTGACACAAATAGGATCTGTAATTTTCTTACCACACTTAGGATATCCTGAATATCTTTCTATATCAGCATTTGAAAACCTTCTGAGTAAATTTAATCAGTTTTGTTCATGATTCCTGTCATATGACAACTATTGTACAATCCTGCCAAATGTAAGACATAACTCTAGATATGAGGAAAGCCATATAGCAAGATTGTTGAATCAGTCAATTCCTTCCTCCCTCCCTCCCTGTCTCCTTTCCTTCTAGGATAAACTTGTTGAGGGCCTACCCTATGCCAGGCACTGTATTAGGCACTGTGAATACAGTATGAATGAGCTGTGAACTCTGCCTTCAAGACTGCAGTACAAATAGAAAAATGTAAAACAAAAATAGTGCAGAGTGTGATAAATGTATAGCTAGTGGCAAGATATTTTAGAATTGTTACCTCCACTTCAGAGGTAAAGGAAGTCTGCCCAGAAGAAAAGTTTCTTGAGATTGCACTTGGAGGTCAAGCCGGAAGCCCCTGCTGTTTCTACATGGGAACCCAGGGAGGACAGTGATAAACTCCTATTGGAGTGTTGGGGAGAGTTTTA
Organism: Piliocolobus tephrosceles; assembly: GCF_002776525.5. Lineage (NCBI taxonomy): Eukaryota > Metazoa > Chordata > Mammalia > Primates > Cercopithecidae > Piliocolobus > Piliocolobus tephrosceles. The sequence goes on along the minus strand of NC_045444.1, from coordinate 27,190,949 downwards.
AAGGGAATATGACATTTGAGCTGGGCCTTAAAGGAGAAGCAGAATTTAACTGGATTAATAAGGTATAAATAAATTACACACCAAAAGATAAAGATATATTACTGTCATGCTAAGGAGTTCTATAATTCTAGAGTTTATTTTTAGGAAGAAGACCAGAAATATAAGCAGAGGCCAGGTTATAAAGAATATTGAACATCATAATGACAAGTTTGGGTTTTATCCTAGGGTCTATTTCAAGCAGGGAAGAGACATGCCTGTTTGTTGGTTTGTTTTCTCCGAAGTGTTATTCTTTCAACTGTGTAGATGATGGACTGGAGTTAGAAGCACTTGGAAGAATAGAGGTAGTTTTTGTAGAGAGATGTTTTTATAATAGAAGCAAGAGATTTTGAGGGCAGAAATTAGACAAAAAAAAACTCTACAAATATATGTGTGGCATATGTCTTCCTCCCTAACTGATGCCTACTACCTAACACATTTCTGTTGCTTAGTAGGTCCTCAGGAGATATTAGTTGACTAAAGTAACAGTGAGTTTCTGGTTGAATTTTGAGCAACAAAGTTATTTGATTTGATAGTAGAAGAAGGTTTGAATAGGAAGAGAATGCATTTGGTTTTGTCATGCTAAGAGGTGTGTGCAGTATCTATGTGTTAGGAAGGTAGAGATGCGCTTAGCTTGGGCCATTCCTTTTACTTGACAAGCTTCTGAGTCTCACAGCTTCTCCTCTCTTTTGGACTATTTTTATTTTTATTTTTTAAATGATATACACAGAATATTCTGTCTGAAGCCTTGGGATGATTTCTTACTAACATGGCTCAGTGTGAATGCTACTCTACTATTATTACTTCTTTGTTTATCTAGGGAGACATGGCTCAATATAAAATCATGGGGTCCAATCATTTGTTGTGTATGTAAAGTTCGCCTTAGACCCACCCATTCTCATCAAAAGTAGAACTGCTTTCTTGTCAAAAAGTTGACTTTTGAAGACCTAGCCTGTGTCTCAATAGAAATTGTTTTTAAAGATAGTTTTTTAAAGGTAAACATAATAACCTGCTCGAAAATGAACATGGTGAAGCAATGTTAAAATAGCAGCATGAATTGTTCCTCAACTATACTGTCCTGTTTATGTAGATGTTTGCCTGTTGATTGAGAAAAAATTTGGGATAATTTGTCTAGTATGCACATATGGCTAAGTATTCTTGTATATTTAAAAGAGAGTTAATGGAGATACATGGGAGGCTATTCTCTTTATTTCCTTTCCTTCCGCACACCTCTTCCCTTTGATACTGATATTTTAATACTTAATTTCTCACGAAAGCAGCCACTCTCAAGGTTTTATTCATAACCCTTTGCTTGCAACTTGAACACTTATAAACCAACATTATGTTTCTTAAATTGATACGGATCTTAGAAAACGCTCTCTTCCTCATCTCTTATTCTGCATCAACTTGGATGTTATCAGTTATAGGCAGCAGTCTCCATTGGAAAGTAGACAGCCATTGTCTTTGGGAATTAGTCCACATTAACAGTCCTCATACTATGAAGTGCATTCGTTGTCACTAGAATCTAACACTAGACAGAAAAGCCTGACACTTTCCGAGGGAAGTTATAACCCTTTTCCTCTTTCCTTTCCCCCGCTACCTCTCCATATTGTTTCTTCTACATATTTACCTTACTCTGGTCTTCTTTCAATGTTTCTCATGTAACAGAGTTTTTGAATCCCCGTATTATCCAAGTATTCTTATATGTTCCAACATATCAGTGTTCTTTTAAAAGATGGTACCATGGAATCAGAGGCTTTCTTATTTTTTTCCAAATAGTGATGCTCCACAATAATCCCAGCAGAATTGTTTTCTTTATCGGTTTCATACACGTTAGGAATCCTAGACCACATTTTCCCCATAATCCCACCATACATTTTCCCCCCAAGCCAGTTAACTGCTTGAATTTTCTCAAGAACATTTGTTTAATACAAAGGGAATTTCCAAACTTCTATAAATAATAATCATACATTTGCTATGTTATGAGGCTGTGAGTCTCCTATCACTAGCAGTGCTAAAGCAGGGATATACATCAGATAACTCGTGGAAGAATCTTGTTTAGCTGGTAGTTAGTCCAAATAGATACCTTTAATTCTTTTTATGGTCATATCTACTATAATTATACTATTACTTAAAATAGATTTGGAGTCTATGAGTTGTTTTAAACATGTTGCCAAACTGTAGTAGATTCATAGAAAATTGCTCTGTTTTAATACTCACAATGAGAGTTCATTATTGTGTCACTCAGTGGTGCTGGAGTGCTAGACCTTTGGGTTACAAAAATTAAAATGCTTGGGAATGAAGTAATTGACATTTTTCACTAGAAATAATCTCTTGACACCAATATAGGTTTTAAGTACAGTTTGGAGAAATAAAAAATAATTTTGTCCTTGAGTCTAATTAGTTTCCTTGATACCAATGTTACTGCATTTTTCTAAAAGAAATGAATGATAGGAACATAGTTATCCTGCATAATAGGTTTCTAATGAATTACTGATATTCATATAAAAAAGAAAGACTTTGCATTTTAAAAAGTTTTTGTATTAAACATCACACTGTGATTAGTCTCACAATTGTTAAAAAATACACTGGAACCCTGGTTGGTGCTAACAGTCAAATAATAAGCTATTTAGGGAGTAGAGGCATCTTAATTTTAAGTACTTGTTAATTATTTACAATGCACAAATTCCATAATAAAAAAAATATCCTGAGGAATATTCCTGAACACCAAATTAGCTGTGGAAAATGATGGAGTATTATTGTTATTAAGTGAGAGCATTAGGATCCATTAATCCACAGATAAAATAACTGGTGTCTTCCACAGGACTGTCATTTTCACTTAAGTATTTTTAATAGGGTCAAATTTGGAGAGCCAATGTGGGGTGCAGGAGTTGCTTTAAGGTAAAAGCCACTCTTTTCCGCACATTTGCATGCTATGTAGCCAGTTATAAGAATGGTCCAGTTTAGGTTTGAATATTTTCCAAGGAAGGTAATACAGATCCTTTGCTTTGTTATTTTGCCAAAATTGTTTAACCAGTAAATTTTAATTTTGCTGATTGGGGGCTATTGATAAAAACTCTTAATAAAGAAGTCAATAAAAATTCATTTAACTGAATGAGAATTTTGGTGTAACCTTGGATGGCATTTATTAATTTCTATAATGGTTAATCAAGAGCTAAATCTAGTTCATAATAACATCATTCCCTGATAAGTTTTAGAAATAGAGAGCTTGAAGAAGCTCTTTTTTTAATATTTAATAAATAACCTTGGCCTATTGTAAAATACATTTAAAAAAGCAAACTAAAAAGTTATATTAATATGTGTTATATATACATTTATTTTTCTTTCATTTATCACAATTATTTTATTTCAATTATCACAATTGTTAGCTACAGTGTCCAACTACACCCTTATTAACAAGAAATACACATCTATGTAATATTTATATAATCTTTGCACATAGTTATTAAGGTTGCAAACCATAATAACTTATTTCCTATTTCTAGCACAGAAGCTTTAAAATAATATAAAAATACCTTGTAATATGCTTCTTAGTAAAATTTAGTTATTCAGTATGTGTGTTTCATACTGATAGGATGTAAATTTTATTGTATCTACTCAGATTGTATGTAAATAAATAACGTTTTCTCCTAGTAAAATTACATTCCAAGAAGATAAATTAATAAAATATGGCATACAACAAATCATCCTTTCAAAGCACTTTAAGTGTGAAAAGTGAGTGAGGACTTGTTCTGGAATTTGAAGGAATGGGTAAATTCAGGAAAACATTGGGGAAGGTAGATTGTACATTCTTATTTTACTGGTATAAGCAATTATTTAAATTAAAATTGCTTCTTTTTAAGTATCAAGAGGCTTAAACAATTAGAAAGCAATCTAGAAAATGTAGGAGAGAGGTAGGATGTCTATTAATAAGAAAATTAGGGAGATGAAGAGGTCGAAGGAATATCCAAAGACATCAATGTTGAAGGGTAATTTGAAACTTTCTGATAATGCAGAGACATTAATTCTAATTCCAGATTCATTTTACGTTACATTATAGTACTTTTTGAGAACCACTCTCTATAAGTTATTGTGAGACATTCAAAAAATTTGCATTGGACACTTTTTTTTTCCTAGAGGAGCTAAAATTCTGTTTACAAATGGCAATGATTCTACGTATTGTAGAATGAGAAGAATTTAAAAATCTATACAAATAACTTATTCCAGGAACTGAAGTGAGAAAAGTTCACTTCCAAATAGAATTTTAGGAAAGTTAAAAAGGGCAGCTTTATAAAATTCACCTTCTTTGTGCTTTTTCTTATTATAAAGGTAACATATAACTCTTGAAAAACAGTTGTAAAACATCGATAAGCCAAAACTAGTAAGTTAAAACTGCCTGTAATCTCACTACTTGGAGTTAAGTTAGGCAAGAGTTTGAGAGTTAGGGATGAATGAGAAGTTTCAATTGAAGCCAAACATAAAATACACGTAAAGTAGTAAATGACAAAATATATGTATGAAGATTGTTTTATCTAAGTTCTAACTTAAATTTCTACATTTGAATACAGTGTTTTTTTGTTTTTGTTTTTTTATTTTATTTTATTTTTTCTGAGACAGAGTCTTGCTCTGTCACCCAGACTGGAGTGCAGTGGCACAATCTTGGCTTACTGCAACCTCCGCCTCCCAGGTCTAAGCAATTTTCCTGCCTCAGCCTCCTGAGTAGCTGGGATTATGGGCATGCAACACCACGCCCAGCTAATTTTTGTATTCTTAGTAGAGGTGGGCTTTCACCATGTTGGCCCGTCTGGTCTTGAACTCTTGACCTCATGATCCACCTGCCTCGGCCTCCCAAAGTGCTGGGATAACAGGCGTGAGCCACTGCTCCTGGCCCTGAATACAGTTTTATATATTATAGGAAAGAGACTTGTTTTTGCTTTAAAAATAATAACGTATTCTTTCTGTTTTGTAATTCTCAAACACTAGCTACTAAGGCTGGTTATAAGATTAAAGAAAACCAAGGGAATAAAAACATATAAAAAAGAGAAAGGCCAAACAAAAGATTCTTGCTAATGCTGAGGGAGTAACTAAAAAGAGAGACTGGTGTCAGAAAATACCAGTCATTTGGGGCTGAACAAACATTATTTTCTTGGGAGTTTTTCCAAAGTAAGCTTTAATAATTATAATTACTGCCTTCTCTTAAATGTATCACGGTAATGTGTTTACACTCTGTTCCCCTATATGTTGCCTCAATGTGAATATTAGCTAACACTGAGGTCTTACTTTGTGCCAGATTCTATCCGAAAGGCCTTATGTGCAATGTCTTATTTTATCCTCACACAGTAACCTCATGAGGTTTACATTTATCATCCCCATTTTTGGGATGTGGATACTGAGAGTTGCTGCCCCAGGTCTTATACCTTTCAATTAATAGAATTAAGATTGAACCTTTGTTGTCTAACTCCAAAACTTGTGCTCCTAACCACATTACTATATGACTTCTCAATGAAACAGCTAATTTTATATAACATACTTTTCCATTGAATGTCTTTCATTGTATCTTTCTCAAGTACATGATTCAAAAACACATCATGACATCTGGTCTACTGCTATAGTAGATAACTGTATATCTTTCCAACTGTATGCTGTCACTTTTTTTAACCAGCAATGTTTAAAAAGACACCAGATATTTCATACTTCAAGAGATTATGTTGCATTGTTTTAAAGTCTAGGTAGCAAATTCTAACATCTTAGGACATGCAATGAGAAAACGTTATCTTTTTGTTGACACAAGCAACCACATAAATACTGGATGTCTTATTATTCAGCCATACCATATGCACTGTCATTAAGCAGGATTTATACATACACCCATTTAATAAAGGCTCTTTGCTGGTACCTAAACAAAATGATTTGCTAAATCAGCACAGTAATATGGATTAACAATCAAGCAGAACAAATCTTGGGTCATGTACCAAAAAAAAAAAAAAAAAAAAAAATCCTACCCAAGGTCAAAGATCTTTATTGGAAATACTGAGCTGAAAGTTTTCACTGAATTTTGTTATCTCAGCAGAACAGTAACAATGAACAAAAGGCAAAAAACTTCAAAGGTCAGCATGTCTTTTGGGTAGCTAGCAAGCAAGTAAGCATTTCCAAAGCAAGATAAATGGCTCCAAAGCATGACCCTATGTAATCCACATCTAATTCACCACTATGCCTAAGTGCCTTTGCACATGCTTCTGGAAACATAGCCCCTTTCATTTTGTCTATCTGTTTAATTCACAGTCATCCACCAGTTGCAGTGACAAAAATGATAAGGATGACAAAGACTGCAACAGTAATGACAGCAAACTTTTTTGAGCACTAATTGAGATGCTTTAAAAGGAACATGCCATTGAAATCTCATAATACCCTTCAAGTTGCATATTATTTATAAAATCTGTTGTATAGATGAGGCAATTGACTTTAGGAAAGGTAAAATAACTTTTTCTAAAGCTACGTAGCTAATAAGTGCCACAGCTAGGTTTTAAATGCAGGGCTCCTCTGAGTAACTTTGCAACTCTTGCTGTTTTGCGTATATTTAAGACATACAGCAAATATCTTCTCTATAGTCTTCCTTGTTCCTTTCTCCAAGTCTCCGCCACTCTCATCCAACAGAGCTAGGTAGTCCTCCCCTATTTGTGCTCACAGTTCCTCATACATACTGATTTTGAAAAAATATATATGAAGATGCAACATTCCATTTCTTTTCTTTCTACTAGACGATAAGGCCCACTTTTTATCTTTGTATCCACACTTACTATAATAAATTTAATAGATAATGGATTAGGGATTAATTAGACCAAAGGAATCAAAGAAGACATTAAAAAGAAGGGATCATTGAGAAGAGTATGAAAGTACAGGTACACGGAAGGTGAGGTAGAGGATGAGAAAAAACATGCCTGCTGCATGGAACACATGAACCAAAGCACAGACATAAGAGTCTATTGTCCTTGAAAAATGCTGAGTAGTTTTTGATGATTGGAATGAAAAGTAGACTGGTAAAAGTGGGAATGCTAACAGTTACAGCTAGAGAAGTACCTTAGACCAGCTTGTAAAACAGTTTACATGTCAGGCTAAAGAATTAGGACATCATTGGGTTGGCAGCATGACTGTCAAAGAGTTTTGTACTGGGAAAAGACATGTCCAGATAATTGTTTTTAAAAGACTACCTTTGCTTGCAGGAGGAAGGAATGAATTAAAGCAAATTGGGAAGCCAATTATCAGACTGCTGCAAGAGCTTTTAAAAATAGAAGCAGGGAACTGGAACCAAAGCATTGGAAGTAAGGATGTAAGGATGATATTGATCTGACAGACATTAGAGGTGAAAGCATGTGTAAGGAGAGGAATGCATTATATGTTTCTGTGATATCTTGGCCCATGCTGGAAAATGAGACTGCTGATTAAAAACATTGAGAGAAGAACCAGTTTGAGAGATAGAGTACAGTTTTAGGTACATTTGGTTTTATGCTATTTGTTGGACAACTATGTTTACCTAGGACAGCATTGGAAATTCCAGCTGAGACAAAAAAAAAAAAAAAAAAAAAAAAGATGTTAAAACTGAAGATTTCCATCTGGGAACCATTGGGAAAAAGGGATGCCGGAACTTTGGACGTCAATGAGCAATACTAAGTAAAGAAGAAAGCAGAATCTACAAACCAATGTAAAAGAATGCTTCGTTTAAGTGTTGGGAGGAAAGAAGCCAGTGAAAGAAGCAGAATAATTGGAGAAATAAGAGAATCTGAAGAGAACAGTGTTGGATATGTTGAAGGAGCAGGCAGTTTCTAACTAGCCTGCATGTCAGCAGTGTCAGATGCCGAAGATGGTTTAAGGAGGATGAAGATGAAAAGAGCGTTGTTAAATTTGGTGCTGCAGGCCACAGTGCTAATTTTCAAAAGTAAAGTTTGAGCTTAAGAAAGGGAATCTTTTCTCCTTCCTCATTCATTATTAATATGTCTGGCAAATGATATGTAATTCCCAACACAAGTTGGTACTCAATACATGCTTAGGTTGGCTGAATAAATTTGGTTTGAAGACACTGAATAAGAGTAGCAGACAAAAGATCCTTAGAAGCGGAAGAAATTGGTGGAACAACAGATGAATAGAGGAGATGAGAAGATGGGACCCATGATGTAGTTAGAGCAGGTGAGTAGGAAAAAGGAAAAAATTCTTCTGAGGGGAGGCACTGTGCTTAGGATCAGCAATTAGATACCCCGGGTTTCAGTTCTGCTTGCCCACTTACTAGCTTTGTGACCATGAGCAAATTATTCCAACTGTTTGAACATGAGTTACTTTATCTGTAAAATGGTACCTACATGCCTCCCCCAGCAGAGCGTTGTCAGGGTGAGGTTAACTGAGTGATTCTATCGGGAGTGGGTTCAGCTGCAAGTGCCCAAAAACTTGATGATAGTGGCATGCTCATAATAAGAAGTGTGAACTTGGCAGATTCTAGTTTAATTGTGTCAAGGTCAGTGTGGAGTAGAACTTACCTTGGTTTGGGGGCTGAAGTGGTAGATCTTGGAGGAGATGAAGGGAAGCATCACCAAGATCAATGTGGATAAACTGTATTCATTTTCTGTTGCTACTGTTACAGATTATCAGAAATTTAATGGCTTATATCACACAAGTATGTAATTTTACCCTTTGCTAAGTCAGAAGTTCAACAAGTGTCTCACTAGTCTAAAATCAAGGTGCTAGCAGGGCTGTGTTTCTTTATGGAGCATGTAGGGGAAAATCTGTTTCCTTTCCTATTCTAGCTTTTGGAAGCTGCTCTCATTCCTTCTTTTGTGATCTTTTTGTCTTCAAAGTCATCAATGCCACATCTCTCTAAAATTCTTGCATTGCCATGTTGCTTTATTGTCACAACTGGGAGAGGTTTTTCATTTGATTTATTATATTATTATTTAGAGATGGACTCTCACTATGTTGTCCAGGCTTGTCTCAAACTGCTGGGCTTAAGCAATTCTCCCACTTTAGCCTCCTGAAGTGCTGTGATTACAGTCATGAGCTACCACGCCTGGCTGCTTTTTGCTTTAAAGGATTCATGTGATTGCACTGGGCCTACATGGATAATCCAGAATTATCTTTTAATCTCAAGGTTCTTAGCTTTACTCTCATCTGTAAAGTTCCTTTTGCCATGTAAGGTAACATATCCACAGGTTCCAGGCATTAAGACATGGACATCTTTGAAGGCTCATTATTTTGCCTACCACACAAACCATGGGCCAAACTGTGTAAGGAAGGAGACAAGTCTAATAAGACATAATGGAAAACAACAATGTGGAAGAGCTTAGAAACTAGTGGCCCTAATCATGAGACAGAGAAGGTTCATTTGACCATGAGTAAATATGTGAGATGGGCTATAGGAATATTGCCATTGGAAGAATTTCTAATCACTGTGGTTCAAGAAGGCAATGCATTTTGATATGTAGTATTATGGTTTTTGATTCTTAATGCAAAACTGCTTCTTCTTGACTGTGTGAATCTGGACAAGTTATTTGATCTCCCTGATGCTTTGTGTCCTCACTTGTAGAAAGAGGATACCAGTACCAACCTCATATGATTGTGCAAATTAAGGGAGATAATAAATTTAAACACTTAACAGGGAATGATATGGTTTGGCTCTGTGTCCCCACTCAAATCTCATCTTGCAGCTCCCATAATTTCGACTTGTTGTGGGAGGGACCCAGTGGGAGATGAGTGAATCATGGAGATGGATCTTTCCCATGCTGTTGTCATGACAGTGAATGGGTCTCATGAGATCTGATGGTTTTAAAAACTAGAGTTTCTCTGCACAAGCTCTCTCCCTTTGACTACTGCCATCCACCTAAGACGTGACTTGCACCTCATTGCCTTTAACCTTCCACCGTGAGGCCTCTCCAGCCACGTGGAAGTGTAAGTCCAACAAACTTCTTTCTTTTGTAAATTGTTGAGTCTTGGGCATGTCTTTATCCGCAGCTTGAAAATGGACTAATACAGTAAATTGGTACCGGTAGAGTAGGATGCTACTGAAAAGACTCCTGAAAATGTGGAGGAGACTTTGCAACTGGGTAACATGCAGAGGTTGGAACAGTTTGGAGGGCTCAGAAGAAGGCAGGAAAATGTGGGAAAGTTTGGAACTTCCCTAGAGACATGTGGAATGGCTTTGCCCAAAATGCTGATAGCAATATGGACAAAAAAGTCCATGCTGAGGTGGTCTCAGATGGAAATGAGGAACTTGTTAGCAACTGGAGCAAAAGTGACTCTTTTTGTGTTTTAACCAACATAGCAAAGAGAATGGTGGCATTTTGTCCCTTCCCTAGAGATTTGTGGAATTTTTGAACTTGAGAGAGATGATTTAGGGTATCTGGCAGAAGAAATTTCTAAGCAGCAAAACATTCAAGAGGTGACTTGGGTGCTATTAAAAGCACTCAGTTTTATAAGGAAACCAGAGCATAAAAGTTCAGAAACTTTGCAGCCTAATAATTCAATAGAATAGAAAATCCAATTTTCTGAGGAGAAATTCAAGCCAGCTGTAGAAATTTGCATAAGTAATGAGAATCCGAATGTTAATCCCCAAGATAATGGCAAAAATGTCTCCAGGGCATGTCAGAGGTCCTCATGGCAATGCCTCCCATCAAAGGCCTGGAAGTTTAGGAGGAAAAAAATGGTTTTGTGGGCCAGGCCCAGGGTCCCTCTGCTGTTGCAGTGTAGGAACTTGTTGCCCTGTGTCCCAGCTGCTCCAGCCGTGACGAAAGGGGGCCAAGGTACAGCTCAGGCCTCTGTTGCTTCACAGAGTACAAACTCCAAACATTGGCAGCTTCCATGTGGTGTTGAGCCTGAGGGTACACAGAAATCAAGAATTGAGGTTTGGGAACCTCTGCCTAGATTTCAGAAGATGAATGGAAACGCCTGGATGCCCAGGCAGAAGTTTGCTGAAGGGGCGAGCCCTCATGGAGAACCTCTGCTAGGGCAGTGTGGAAGGGAAATACGGGGATGAAGACCCCACAAAGAATCCCTACTGGGGCACCACTTAGAGGAGCTGTGAGAGGAGGGCCACTGTCTGCCATACCCCAGAATAGTAAATCCACCGACAGTTTGCACTGTACGCCTGGAAAAACCACAGACACTCAATGCCAGCCCATGAAAGCAGCTGGGAAGGAGGCTGTACCCTGCAAAGACACAGGAGCAGAGCTGCCCAAGACCATGGGAATCCACCTCTTGCATCAGCATGACTTGGAGGTGAGGCACAGAGTCAAAGGAGATCATTCTGGAGCTTTAAGATTTGACTTTCCCACTGGTTTTGGACTTGCATGGAGTCTGTAGTCCCTTTGTTTTGTCCAATTTCTCCATTTGGAACAGCTGTATTTACCCAATGCCTGTACCCCCATTGTATTTAGGAAGTAACTAACTTACTTTTAATTTTATAGGCTCATAGGTGGAAGGGACTTGCCTTGTCTCAGATGAGACATTGGACTGTGGACTTTTGAATTAATGCTGAGATGAGTTAAGACTTTGTGGGACTGTTGGGAAGGTATGATTGGTTTTGAAATGTGAGAACATGAGATTTGGGAGGGTCCAGGGATAGAATTATATGATTTGGCTGTGTCCCCACCCAAATCTCATTATGAATTGTAACTCCCACAATTCCCACGTGTTGTGGGAGGAACCCAGTGGGAGGTGATTGAATTAGGGGAGTGGATCTTTACTGTGCTGTTCTCATGATAGTGAATGAGTCTCATGAGATCTGATGGTTTTAAATACAGGGATTTCCCTGCATAAGTTATCTTTGCCTCCTGCCACCTATGTAAGATGTGACTTGCTACTCCTTGGCTTTTGCCATGATTGTGAGGCCTCCCCAGCCATGTGAAACTGTAAGTCCAATAAACCTCTTTCTTTTGTAAATTGCCCAGTCTCAGGTATGTCTTTATCAGCGGTGTGAAAATGAACTAATACAGGACACTAGACAATAAAGATTTGACATTATTCATTGTTAATTTTAAGTTGTGGAGAATGAGTATAGAAAATGGTACTTTAAAAAAGTGAGTGGTAGTTGGGCATGCTGCCTCACACTAAAAATCCCAGCACTTTGGGAGGTCAAGCCAGAAGGATAGCTTGAGCCCAGGAGTTTGAGACCAGCCTGGGAAACATGGTGAAACACCGCCTCTACCAAAAATACAAAAATTATCTGGGAGTGATGGTGCACATTTGTAGTCCCAGCTGCCCTGGAGGCTGAGGTGGGAGGATTGCTTGAACCCAGGAGGTCAAAACTGCAGTTAACTGTGATCGTCCCACTGCACTCCAGCCCCAGTGACAATGTGAGACCCTGTCTCAAAAAATAAGAAATAAAAAAGTAAGAAAACTGAGTGGTGCTGTATCCCACAGGAAGATGAAAGTATGTGGAGAAGTCTGTCTTTATAAGAGTGGTAAACTCTCTGGGTGAGGCGGCTCACACCTATAATCTTAGCAGTTTGGGAGGCCAAGGTGGGAGGATCACTTGAGGCCAGGCATTCAAGACCTGACTGCAAAACATAGTGAGACACACCTCCTCTAAAAAAGAAGGAGAAGGAGAAGGAGAAGGAGGAAAGAAGAAGAAAAGGAGTGGTAAATTTTTCAAGAGAAGACTTTCTTTAAAATGATTTAAAGTGATAATTTAAATTATAGCCTTTGTAATTGAAATTATGATGGCCAGACCTATTTCATACCCTAAACAGGATCTTCCTGCTAGATCTTCCATGATATTAGAATAACCTAAACTAAGACAACAACTGCTCTGATCATATTTCTAGAGAATCAGTGGAAACATGGGGTAAGACCACGGAAAATTAACAATGCTCTGGTTCAAACATGCTTCCAGTAGAGATTTTTAGAAAATTGTTATCAACTCTAAAATTTTAGTAACTCTTAATGAACTCTTCCAATTCATCTCCTTTATCTCCATGGTGTTAGGATTGGAGAGGATGGGAGAAAGGAAAAGAGCTGTGAGGAGAATCAGTGTATTTTGCCTCATTACCCTATGTCCCATGAGACCTTGCACCATGGACTTCCCTCCTCTCAATATTCCTGGAAGGCCATGTCTTCTTCTTGCCCTTGATGAACACTCAAAATTATTGTGGTCCATGTTCAAGAAGTTTTTGTTTATCTGTGTGTGTGTTTTTTTTTTTTTTTTCTTTTCTCTTTTAGAGACAGGATCTTGCTCTTCCACCCAGGGTGAAGTGCAGTGGTGTGATTGTAGTTCATTCTAACCTTGAATCCCTCGGCTCAAGCAATCCTCCTGCTTCAGTCTTTGCAGTAGCTAGGACTACAGATGTGTGCCACCATACCCAGCTTGTGTTTGTTTTTAAGGAAAGAAAATTATATGGTATAACATTTGTTGTTATTATTTTTTAGAAAGAGTCGCTTTGTCACCCAGGCTGGAGTACAGTGACAAAACCTCAGTTCACTGCAACCTCAGCCTCCTAGGCTGAAGCATTCCTCCTGCCTCAGCCTCCTGAGAAGCTGAGACTACAGGTGTACACTATCATATCTCACTAATTTTTTTTTTTTGTATTTTTTTGTAGAGACAGCATTTCAGGATGTTGCCTAGGTTGGTCTCAAAACTTCTGGGCTCAAGTGATCTCCAGCCTTGGCCTCCCAAAGTGCTGAGACTACAGGCATGAGCCACCATGATTGGCCTGGTATAACATTTAAGTGTTCAAAAGAGTATACAGTGAAAATTAAGATTATCTGCAAATTCTTCCTGACTACACAGATTCCTCTCTAAGAGACAACCAATTTTACCAGGTTCTTTGATTTGCTTACAGTGATATTTAGGGTATATGGGTAATAAATGTATATAGTTTTTACTCCAAATAGTAGCAAACTGTCACGTTGTTCTGTACCTTACTCTTTTCACTTAATGAGATAGTTTGGGAACCTTTCGCTATCAGTACATAAAGAACTACCTTAATCTTTTTTAATACCTGAATACCATATGGAACTTTTAACCTTTTCTATGTAAGTTCTTATTTTCAATAGGACTGCAAATAGGCACTAAAAAAAAGTAAAGCTAGTTTAACAGAACTATTCTAACTCTATTAGTAGGAAGGAATAGAAAAAAAGGTCATCCATACTTGCCTATCTTAAAAATGAGAGAAAGCAAGCAGAATTTGAAAATGTTCTGCCTCCTCCTAATTCACTGCTAATTCTATTTTAATACCAGACCTTTACATGATTAACAGTATTATATTCCACATTATCCTGCAATACATGGAGGCTCTAATTTTTGTAATGTCTTTTTATTTAGGAAAAAGGTCAGATGAAAAATCAAAGCATACAACCTTCTATATCAGAAGTATGGTAGAAATCCATTACTATAAAGATAAATATAATATTTCAGAAAGTCATGGTATTAATTTGCTTAAACATTATATGAAAAGAAGCAAAGCCACATATTTTTAGCCACACAATCTTATATTAAATATAATAAAATATTTGACTAGGTATCTTTAATATTCTTTCTGAATATGAAAATTTAATAGGATGGGAAAGTTGACATTAAAAATCATAGAAGGCTTATAATGTCCCCAAAATCTGTCCTAATTCTTTTAGTTAAATTATTATATTTAATCTTAAAAATAATGTTAGAAGAGTGGTATTAGTATATTTATTTTACATAGAAAGATACCAATGGAGAAATGTTAAGTAACTTGTTCAAATCTGCAAAGCTTGCAGTTGTTCAAATCTGAAAAGGTGTAAGAAAATGTTTACCTAGTCGTAAATCCTATGCTTTATGTCTGTTTTATTCACTATCATTTCATATGTGTTTATCACAAAAAAGAATAGAACATTACATAATTTGAAATGAAATATTACAGGAATAATCTTTTAGGGTTGTCTCAGTGCCAAAAAAGCAAAGCTACTAGAAACTTACCATGATGCCTGCCAGAACTTCCAGAAAATTTCCAGAGACTTTTCTTCCTACAGCAGATATTATGTAATATATATTTAGCAATTTACAGATACCTAGTTTTCCTCACATGAGAACTTCTTTGAAATGCTTTAAAACACGTAAAAAATAATAATGCAGAGTAGAATGAACTTACATTAGACCATTTCTAAGTATCTATTTGTATATTCTATTAGATTACATTTTTAAGAGTATTGTATACATTTATTTATTTTAGCCAGAGACATACTCCAAGTTAACTCTACGTTACAGATTGCAAAGAAGTTGATCTTGTTTGAATTCTAACACTCGCAACATGTGTATTATTGAATACATGGGACTGAGAATTAAAATTGAGCTATAAGGATAGTGCTCAATCTGTATGTGTGAATGTTCATAGCAAAAGGGGACAAAAGAGATGAAATTTGACATGATATTTTCACCAAATGACAAACATTTCATGAACCCACTGGACGTAGGATTTGGTGGTAGTTACTATGAATATGAAGAGTTTAGATTAAACAGATCTTTCTAAATTACTGTTTTTTAAGACTTAGCTCAAATGTCATCTTACTTGACAGCTACAGGCAGAATAATTTCATCTGTCTTATTCTTCCAAAGCATATTTAAAACTGAAACATAAATCTGATCTCATGTCTGTCTCAACAAAAGATGAATTTCTGGATGGCAGAGTCCACTTTCTTGATTATGCCTCTATTCAAATACAGTAAAACACCTGGAACCTCTATTGGAAATGTTTGTTGAAGAAATTGACATTGTTTGAATTTTAATAATTCCTCCATCACTTGTTGCCTTTCTTTTAGTACTTAAGGAGTAAGTAGACTTGTTATTCATGCTTTGTAATAAAAAAGGTCCTTGTTTGGAGGGAAGAGTTTGACTTGAACGATATCTTTTGGAATATGAAAGTGCTATTTTGGATGTTGGTTTTTTTGATGTTATATATTTTTAGCAGCTATATAGCATGTCCTGCATACATTTTCATTTTATGTCAGCTAACAGGGTTTTCTTTAATATTTATTTGTGCAAACTAAAAATGTAGAGCATGATTCACCACTATTCACATGGCATTTTAATATTGCTTTAATAAGAGTAGTACTGGCAGTTTATGAGCACAGGAGACATTAACACAGGAAATCTGGAAAAAGTATAAGGAACCCAGGTAAATGTATTTCAGTGATCCTAAAATAGCACAAGTTCATCATAACAATGTGGTACTTATTGTAAAAATGTTTTGTCTCACCTTTTAAGATCTTAACTAAATCATTTGTTATACAGGTTAGAAATTCCAAATTACTACTAACTAAATCAGAAGCCAAGCACCATTTTACAATCAAGTTGCCCTTCAAAAAAGTGAAGAACATCTCAAAAACGAAAGTCTCTGGCTTTCTATGAGTGTCGAAGCACTTTTCTTCACTAATTCAACTGTCATTAAAATTGTGCTCTTCAAAATTCAAAAATGTAAATTGGCGAAATATTGAACATTCTTGAATTTCTCTTTAAAACTTAAATTAGAACACACACTCCAATACACTTATAAATGCATTTATTAATGATGACAATATTTGAAAGTCACCAGTATTGTATGTGTCAGTCAATACGAGTGTGTGATGTTTTTATGCTTTTTTTTTTTTTTTTTTTTAACAAAAACGACTTGTATACTCCCTAGTGTGTGAAATTCTCACATTGGCTTCTTTCTTCTTTAAGGTGTGAAGTAGTTTTAATTGTGTGACTTTAGGCATATTACTTAACGATTTTCAGTCTCAGTTTCTCCATCTACAGGAAAAGGGAATTAAGTGAAATAATATATGTGATAAATTGTTGATGGTAATAGATGGTCTATTAAGCACAGAGCAAGATTTAAGTGACATTATCATGACTTGAGCAGCTTAGTTCAAGTTAGGGGCTATTGGAAACACCTATTTTTCCAGGATGCTTTTGATTTTAGTAATATATATTGTCTGGGTGAAAGGCTCTTTCTATTTAAATAACTCATTTGCCTAACCTAGGGCGTGGAAAACTAAATTTGGCCTGTGACTTACTTTTGTAGGTCACATGCTCTTACATTTTTAAGTGCTTGAAAAAGGTCAAAAGATTTGTCACACATGATATTTCATAAAATTTAGATTTTATTATTCACAAATACAGTTTTATTGGGACAATACCTTGCTTATTTATTTTTATATAATCTATGGCTACTTTTACACTATCATGGTAGCATTGAATAGTTATAACAGAGAACATTTAGGTCTTCAAAGCCTAAAGTATTTGCTATCTGATTCTTTCAAGGAAGTTGTGCAATCTCCTGGTCTAATCCTGCAACCATCGATGGTTATATATCCTTGAATTATGAGCTGGAAATATTTTATAGGCTTGGATTTAAAAAGCATCATAAATACCTGAAGAATTAGAAAATAGGAACATGGACTTCCTTATCATCTTTGGAAAAATTAGAAATACCTACGGAATTAGAAAATGGAAACAATAAAACTTTTCATAGAATTTGATTGAGAAACCAAGAAATAGCAAAAGTAATGATGTGATCAGGCACATGATATAACTCATGTAATCAAGTGCTTAGAAAAATGCCTGTTTTTAAAAGCAGATTAAAATGACCAGTGGAAGAGCTAAATCATAACTCTGCTGTCTGTTTCTCTAAATGCTGGAAAAGCATCCAGCACCACTGTGGTACTATATACTTCCTTAAATCTGTGATAACAACTTCCTGGGTCATCACTATTTCAGTATACCAAATTCCTTATATTCATACACAGTTTGTGTTCAACTCAGGAATGTTGGCACCACATAAATCATTGATAATTTGTCAACTGATTTGATCATAATTTTTGCAGGTTTATAACTATTCAAGTGTATTATTTTTATAATTTAACTTTGAGTGCCAAGAGCATGTAGCTTATTGATGTGCACACTGAAATCTTATTTCCAGAACAATTGTCACCATAAAAAGTTTCTTTTGGCCAGGCACGGTGGCTCACACTTGTAATCCCAGCATTTTAGGAGGTCGATGTGGGGGAATCACCTGAGGTCATAAGTTCAAGCCTGGCCAACATGATGAAACCTCGTCTCTATTCAAAATACAAAAATTAGCCAGGTGTGGTAGCACACACTTGTAGTCCCAGCTATTTGGGAAGCTCAAACACAAGAGTTGCTTGAATCAGGAGGTGGAGGTTGCAGTGAGCCAAGATCATTGCGTCACTGCACTCCATCCTGGGTGACAGAGCAAGACTGTCTCAAAAAAAAAAAAAAAAGTTTTTTCAGGGTGTCTTTTTCTCTAACCTATGAGACTAATGGATGAAATACACTATTTGTGAGTAGATGCGGATTAATCACTGGCCCATCTGTATTCAGTGTTTAAAATGAACCATATTTTCAAAGTCTGAATGATTCATAACTCAATTGTAATAGGTTGCTAGAATAATGAGTGATGATTTGGTAGAATTAAAACAGCTAAAAAGGCTTTTTAGTAGTGATTCCAGGAAAGAGCAGTTAAAGCTTTGCACTTTACCAATCATATTCTTGTCATTTACTATAGAAGTGAGAGAGGGACAATTTTGAACTAAAGCTCACATAGTAATAATAATTAAAGATAAATTGACATATCAAATTATTATATCATATATTTTCCCCTCTTTGTGCTGTTGGACACTAAACGTCTTTGGAATTCTCTGAAAGACTGGAGCCTGTAAAAATCTTGCTCAGAACATCAAGCAAATGGTGGCTGCATGGACTTTTTGCACAAAGACATCAGGATCCTATGAATGTGTGCATATATATACAGATGTGTGTCCAGTAGACATAGAAACAAATTTACATTTTGCCATCACTCATTAAAATGTAACAAAATACCAAGAGAGAAAAATAAAACACTGAGAGTAGATTTCAGGACCCAGGACACAATGTTTGGAGAAAACTTTTATCCTACAGGTTTTTGTGGTTGGGAGCAGATCCGTCACGTGGATGAGACACAGTGTTAGGGATGGACTGCCACAAGAGGGTTGTTACAGAATCTGAAAAGGTATATATTTATAGAATGAAGCCTGTCTTATGTATTAGCACAATACTACTCCCCACTCTAGATAAATGAGGTCCTAGAACACTTCCATCTATCGGAAAACCTCTTCTTCTCTTTCAGCTTGATTCTTTTTCATAGCAAAGTAAATTAGCATCATACATTCACATAATGTGATAATTCTGAAAACACTTGTGACTATACAATCTGATTTTAAATTCACGGAAAGTCTGTGAAATACACAGAATGGCAATACATATTTATACTTTAGAGTTAAAGAAACAAATTCAAATAGATGAAGTGATTTCATCTAAAGTTACACAGTTTTATGTGAAATTGATATTCAGATTAATTTGCTTTGGACTAATGTTCTTTGCATTATAAAACAATGATTAAACAGTCAGTCTAATTTTTCCTTTTTAAAATCTTGATTCGTGTCTGTCCACATGAAGAGGATCAAAACCCAATAAAATCTATTTATTTCATTTTCTTTACTCATGATATTGAGTATTAAAAATAAATTACTTGCATAGCTTCAAATAAATGGTGCCACACCCTGCTGTTTTGTTATTTATTAAAAATTCATATAAACCATTGAGATTTATCCAGAATTTTTATATATAGTTTTTCTTAATTCATATATTTTCCTTTATTACATTTCACTCCTGTGTACTTCCAGCATTTTGATAAGTCAAATTACATCCAAAAGAATACATGCTGTACTCAGAGAAGTTAATCTTTGATAGTTCTTTGATAAAGAAATGTTTTAAACAAAGAGGCATGTGCTCTTAGTTATTTGAAGTTGTAATTCTTACTTTTGGAACAATCATTTACTAGTTTCCTTTGAAAAGCAGAGTTTTTTTTCATTTTTCCTATTCTTTTCTCATTTATCATTTCCTCAATTATTGATTATTGCAAGAGGATAGGTACAAGGAGAACTGGTGAGAAGATTTTCTATTTCAAAAATGTGTGTCGTCCTGATAGTTTAATTTCCTTGTCTCTGGCACAGATATTTTAATCGTGTATTTTCATTGATTCTAATTAAATATCAGACTCATAATTTACTCACATTCTTCCCTCTTCTATGGTACAAGAAAAATATTGATGTTATGTTTCCTTCAATTTATCTCTTAAATCAACAATCAATTTTGTTATAGTGTTGGTCAAAGAAGTGTCTGTTCAATCGGAGTCCCAAAATAAGCTTCTCTAGTTCTAGAGGAGCTTCTAGTCAGCTTTCTTTGCAGTTTGTTTAGAAAAGCTGTGCTAGGGCATTATTGAATGTGAAACTTGACCCTTTCATGAATTTCTAGCAAACAATGTATTATTTTATTGATAACCTCCATTGTCTTCACTTCTGCCATATGGCTGTTTAACATCTGTGTCTCATTACTTCTGCTTCCCTAATAACTGATTTTATATTAGGATGAGTATAGCATTCACAAAACATTTTAAAATAATTTCATCATGCAAGGTTATAATGTTCTCTAGAGAGAAAGGAGGGTCAATTTAGTAACTACAAGTTAAAAGTTACTATTAATGGAAAAGCTACTGAATTAATGTCAGAAAAACATAAGTATACTACTACCAAATTTTACATCTAAAATTCTAGCCATTAGATGAAAATGTGGGAAAATGTAAGTCAATGCTCAGGTTATACAATGAATGATGAAATGCTTAAATTAATTAAACTAGTTGTTTATGCAATAGTCTTCCTCATGTATGGAATAATGGTTTAAATAAACATTTTAAAGTGTGCTTTTGGATAAAATGTAGGACAATAACACAAATTCTGTTTTCAACATTTACTGTTTATAAAGAAGTGTGATTACACTGACTTTTAAACCATCTTGTGTTTACACTGAGAATTCTGTTTTTGTGTGTGTTGTGTTATTGTGAGGTTATGACAAGTGGGTAGATTTTCTATACGTAAGAGATGTAAACTTAGGCTGTGCAGTTGTCAATGTTGATAAAGTAAATAATCATCACAGATATAGGAGCATATTTCCGAACTGCTTAAATGGTTTTACAGGTAAAGGTTTTTTTTTGTTTTTTTAAATATCATCCAAATGTGATTTGATGACGTGATAAAATAGATGCTGTTGAAGGGTCATTAACCTTTATAGGCCATGGGGCCAAAGAATTTCAAGATGGTAATTTCGTGAATAATGGAAAGTTGCTTTCTTCTATAAAAGTACCAAACTTTTGCCTGAGGAGTGGTTTATTTGCCAGGAAAGATCCATCATTTCATTTTAATTTGTGTTAACTTGCTTTAGTTTTTCACTAAAGCGTTGAAAAAGTCTTAATCCTACATCTCAGTCCAGTTTACTTTATATACATATATACTATTGCTTCAATTTCAAGAATACTAGAAAAGGCAGTTCCCTTGGGTAGAAAAAGAACATAGGAGAAATCTAGAATCTTCTCTCCCTGAGCTCTAACATATTTGCAAAATAGTAATAGGCTGGGTATTATCCCATTATTTCCTCTGTGGCATCTTTTATTTTAGCCATGAACTAATATCATACTGCAGAGTTTATAGATAATAAGTTTTGCTAGACTTTATGTGCATAAAAAGTTGAAAGGGAAGTATTCCACAACTGCTGTGAAAATAGATCGCTTCCAGAAGATGTGTATTAGAAAACATGAACCCATTTGAGGAAGGACTACAGGTCACAGAGAGGTCCGCTCAGTCAAGCCTGAGTATTTAAAGTGTTACCAGCACACGCTAAGGAGAGAGTGATGCATGAGAAAATAGAGCAGTCAGATAATTGTTAGAAGATGGACTCGCAAAAGTGATCGGAAGTGCACAGCCATGTGGGAGAGCCTCCACAGGAATTGATGGCTGTGTAAAAGTTAAAAACAACCCAGGCCTTAAAAAGGAAGTCATAATGCTAGAAACCAATTTTAGAAACGAAGAGGAAGTGTTGGTGTTCAAACAAGATATACCAAACCACCAGGAGACAAAAAGGAAGTAGTGCGGGGAAACAGACACATTTGAAAGTACATTCTCTCCCTGAGGTCATAGATTTTCTTTCTCAGCCCCATGCCCTGAAGTGTACTGAGTTCAGGACCAAAAGGAAAATGCCCTATTTGAAGTCTGAAGGGAATTAAAATGCAGTACAACATTTCCTTTTCTGTTTTTAGTTTGCAGCCTCTGGGCAACTGCCAACTACCAGTAAAAAGCTCCCTATCTCAGGGCATATAATTCTGGTACGAAATAGGCAGCAAATACAAATGAGACCTTGACTGGAACTTTTACATTTATACAAATTTGTTTCCCTGCTCTGTGTGTGTTAAGCTGGAAAGACAGTGGCTTATTTAGACCTCAGGAGTGATGATGTAGGTGGTCTTAGAGTTTGAAATTAATACACTCACGACGAGAGATTTAGGTACCACGGAAAAACTACCAAATGCTTCTATCATTGGGTTAGTTTCTTAACAGGCCTTTAAAAGAGTAAAAATGATCTGTCAAAAGGCTTGGTAATGGTTTGATATTTGGATACACAAGGGAATGATATAAATCTTCCAATGGAAATGGGAACCTACAGAAAACTTCCATATGCTTTAACATAATTTTGAATGTAGCTAATGCCCCTCATAAATGAGCACAATATTATTTTCATTTCATAGCCTTTGGTTGGCTGTCAGTCCTCATCTGAACACTCACGGCATCCATTACCCACGAATGTTTATAGAACAAATATGGCCCTGCATTCAGAGGATATCCTCTTGAGGGACTACCTCTGCAATTTCCTTTTAACCCTATGGCGTCTGATTTAGAGAATGTTTGAGAACTTTCTCTCAAACATTCTCTCTCTCTCTCTCTCTCTCTCTATCTCTTTCTCTTTTTCCTTCTCTCTCTTGTGTGTGTATGCGAGACAGAGAGAATGATTAACCGCTCTTGAAACACTGTTTGCTTCTATAACCTTCAGATATAATGTGTTAAATGAGAAAATTTAGGAAGAAAAAGATTTACATACATTTGAAGCTCTTAGATCATAAATCTGGGTAGAAAATAAACATCAAATCTGTTTACTTGGCAAATGGTAAATGAAGATAGGGATGCCATTAACAATCATGGAATAAGTTGATGATGAAGGAATGCAGGCGATTAGACACTCAAACCCTTAGACCTGAGCTATGTAACAAAAAGAAACAGGGATGATGGCCCACATGGACCCCATGTTGAGCAGGAGAGATTTCAGGTGTTAAGACAGTCATTTAGCGGTAGCCATTTGTGACAATATCAGTTAATGGTGTCCTCATTTTGGTAGGAGATTCTGATATTTGATTGTTAAAATTTAGAAATTCAGGTAAGGATAAACTTATCTATGAGGCTCAGTTGATTCAGTTTAGAAAACTTGTAAATAGCATTTATCTATAATTGGCTTACCAAGTACATGTATAAGTGTATACTTACATAAATGCACCTGTGTGCCAAATGGAGCTTGCTTCCTTTCAACATTTAGTTCTCATGAAAAGATGTGAGCAGTTGGAATATTACTACATATGATTATAAGGTGAAAGAACATGGAGAAGTCTGCAGCTTGCTTGCTTACTTTCTCTCTATAAAAATATGCTGTCTTTCATACACTAATTAATTATTGAGCTAATGAATTCATTTCATACATTAATGAATTATCAACACTTTCCAAAAATATAATCATATTGCAGAATTATTATTTCAGATTTTGTTTTCATTGAAAGTGTTAGCCAGTTATCAAGCTTTGGATTCTCATTTTAATTTTTGTTAATCTACATTTATCATTTTAGACAAAGGACTGAGGATAAATCAAGCCTTGGCTCTGGTGGAGGAGAGGAAGCTCAACTGATTTAGGGACTGAGGTGAACGTAATATGACCTATCTTTGGATATACCACACCTTTATAATGTTGTTTTTCTTCTTTTTGAGATGGAGTCTTGTTCTTTTGCCCAGGCTGGAGTGTATTGGCCCAGTCTCACTGGCTGCAACCTCTGCCTCCCAAGTTCAAGAGATTCTCCTGCCGCAGCCTCCCAAGTAGCTGGGATTACAGGCATGCGCCACCATACCCAGCTAATTTTTGTATTTTTAGTAGAGACAGGATTTCACTATGTTGGCCAGGCTGTTCTCAAACTCCTGACCTCAGGTGATCTGCCTGCCTCGGCCTCCCAAAGTACTGGGATTATAGGCATGAGCCACTGCACCCAGCCTATAATGTTTTTGACTGTACACTGTGAGTCTCTTTTTTAATCCCAAATAGCTATTCTAAAAATTAATGACAGTAAAATAGCACGCTCATTTTTGCGTATGAACAACACATCCTTGTATCAGAGGATGACGATACTGTTTATATATGTTCTGATACTTCCTGAAATACCAATTCTATCCATGCTAGAAAAATAAAAATAAATGACTTTGAGTGAGTTGTTATAATTACTCTTCCAGCTTCTAACTCAGAGATAATAAAGAAAAGATGTCTTCCAAATCATGTAGATAGTTCTTGATATTTTCTAGACTGAGGATGTGTTTGGTCAGTAATAAATCATTGATGAATATGGCCTGATTGTGCTTAACAGCAACAGAATTTATTTAAGTTCATGCAATGCAATACTAGATAGGCAGGAAAGAGCCCAGAAAACACGAGAAGATGAATTCTAATCATGCCTATGTCTTGAACTCTTCAAACTGTTTTTCATTTCTGAACAGATGTTCTTATTAAATGTAAAACCAATGATATTGATGTGATCATCTGTTTAGATTAATGGATGTTCAGATGCCAACAATACAGTTAGCTGAGCTCTCTACAGATACTTACATGCTCACACAGGAAATAATACAGGTATTTCAAACATTATGAATTTATTCTTCCCAAACTGATTCATCTATTAGCCAGTATACTGTATTGGTAAATGACTCAGGATAAAATCGGCAGCACAAACAGTGACTTTTCTAGTTTGTTACACTCCAATCAGGGGCTAGCACTTATAATTTCAGTTTTCAACAGAAGAAATATAATTAAGTATACTGGAATGTCAATGTTAAGATCTATAATGTCTCCACCCCACACACTTGTGCTGTGCCCCTACAAAAATTTTTGACATCTCTATATTCAACAGTTTTTATTCTCTTTGGTTTTGATTTTAATTATAAACCTGAATCTGTCAGAACAGAAGTGGTTCATAATGGTTTGACCATACTGCATCATTTACATTGTCTAATCCATTCTTATGTAACATGACCAGTTTGTTTTGCAAAACAGATCAAAATTTAATTTCTTTGAATTGTCTTTCTACATTGACTTTGGTGTGCTCTTGGTTAAGCAGCAATCTTTTCTGAGAAATGGTTTATTGTTGCAACATTTTAAACAAATCAATTACCTTCCTGTAATGCAATAGTATTACAATATGCAGGCAACCATAGCTTCCATTGTACATGACACAGTCGATTTTATGAAGCTGTAAACATTCATATTGGTGCTATTTAGTCTGTAGTAATATAATTTGAAAAGGAGATATTGACCAAGTTATGTTAATATGTTATCTGAAAAAGCTCAATATGTCAGGAGCTCCCTGAAAATAGACATACGGTTTTCAGGTTTGGAGGTTAAATTAAAGAGTCAGAACTATATGGGGAAGTATTAACGTCATAATATAGTAAGTATCAAGTCCTTTTTGCACTAGGAAATGACTTGGTTTGAGAAGTAGGTTTGCTACCTTCTCCCTAACATGTGTTAATTATTTGTAGAGGAACTTTCCCTAACATGTGTTAATTATTTGTAGAGAACTGCATTCTATAGCTACATCTATCCAATGCAGACACATTCACTACCTTCTTGCCCCATGTTTCTTTTTATTTTTTTCTGACATGTCCAAGTAGAAATGCTTAACTAAATTATTCTTTTAAAAACATAAATCTTATTATGTTCCTTCTTTGCTTAAAAATTACTAATAGTCTCCCACTTTACTCAGAAAAATAAAATACACACATCAAAATGTAAACATCTTGATACCTATAAGGTACTACCTGATCTGTTTAGCCCCTGCCTGCCTCTCCTGATATTTCTTCCCTTTATTTCCTGTGCCCCAAGCATACTGAACTTTCTTTATTACTCAAACTTACTGTATTAATTTTGGCCTTATTGACATTGTATTTGCTCTTCTCTAGGCCTGGAATGTTCGTCTTCACAGGTACCTGTAGCTGACACCCACCCATCTTTTCGGCATCAATTCAGATGATACCTCGTAAGGCAGATCACTTTCTGATCATCTTGTCTAATACTTTTCCCTTCCCTACCCTCTTAAGCTCTATGTTATTCTTTATTTTATTTTTCTATTGCGCTTTGCATTATCTGAATTTATTGGCTGTTCTGCTTTTTTATTTTCTCATGAGAATAGGTACATTGACTTATTCACTGCTGTATCCTTAGCAGCTGGTATAGTGCCCATGGGAAATATTCAATAACCATTTATTGGTATAATAAATAAATGAAGAATGAATACATATTCAAGTAAGCAATTGACAAGACTATTATCCAGGGGTCAGAGATAGAATCAGTGGCAGGTGAAAAAAACAGTTCCCTCCTGTTCTGTCACCTCTCTGCAATAAATGTACTTTGGTGGTATTGACCTTTTGGTAAAAACCTAATTCTCTATTCCACATCCTCTCATCCTCCAGAGAAGAGAAATAATCTGACCTATAACTTTATTAATGAATGAACCTTATTTAGAAAACAGTTATAGGGATTACCTATACCAGCGGCCACCACTGTATCACTTATAAAATAGTGCTTTCTGTTAGAAAAATCAATACTCCTGGAGTGTTATGACAGTGACTTTGGTTTCCTCTTATGTAATAACAAATCCAAGTAATCAGATTGCTATTATTAGAATGACAATGCTTTATGAGATTTCACCTTAATCGTCCACAATAACTCCCTTTTATTCAGTGATAGCTTAAATGATGTCCTTGCAATATATCATTATTTTTCACAGAAAATTGCATGAGATCTTACGCAGTAGTTTTGAAATTACTGCTTGTCGTCACCACTATATACAACCACATAAACAGTATGTGGTTTGTACAGTAGATCATTTTTCTTGTTTATATTCAGCAAGCTCTCAGTGCTACACACTAACACCAGCTGTTAAAAAATGACAGTAGTATTTTATCTCTCACTACCAAGATCCTTTATGTAGAGAAGTTTTTTCCCAAACAGTATGTGTTGCTGAATAATGATAAAGGTTGGTATGATGAATAGTGGTATTTTTTCAGGGTTCATTTGCAATGTAAAATAGAATGTAAATAGAAAATGTACAGAAAAAGTCAAGTGTTGAGAAAGTCAGATTCTATACTTGAATCCAAGTCAGTTTGATTATTCAGGAATATCTGAAGAATAGAATAAGAATTATTTCATTTCTAAGGTTGTTCAAGGTGAATCCTAAAGATATACATGTATATGTGTAACATATACTAATCTAAAATAAGTTAGTTCCAATAACTCAAAATGTTTATTGATCTCTCTCTTTGCTATCTTTCCACCCTACTTTCTGCTGTTCTTTCTTCTTAATCTTCTTCCTCTCTTCAAGAGAAAGTGAGTGCCTCAAGGGCAAAGACCATATTTTTCATATCAAATATCTATTAGGTTTTGAAGACTAGCTATTAGTCAGCTAACTAAAAATAGAACAGACTTTCTTTAAACCATTTTCTATATTTAGAAAGCACAAACACATTGCTTAGACTAATCACAAAACCAGAGTTGGAAAGTTCTTTAAGTCTTTGTATCTTTAATGGTGTCCATCATGGTACTTAGGTAAGACACTTGCAGCCAGCTGCACACAAGGCCAGGCCACAGGCCAGGCTTCAAGGTCAGTGTTGCCAAACATGTTTCAGGTAAAAAGTGTCTGACTCTATTAATCATTATGCAGGCTGAAGTCCTTTCACAGAATGTAAGACAGTATATTATGTTAAGATCTAAGACATTTTGTGCTTTAGATAAACACCTAAGAATTGTGCACACGAAAAATGCAGTTAGAATTATTTATTATTAAGTAGTAGATCTTTATATGAGGTTGTGAATAAAAGGTAAACAGTACTTAAGTTTAAAAATCTATTATCTTGCCCTATAAACAATTGAGTCTTTCTTATAACAACTGAGTCCTGAGTCTTGTTCTAGCTCCCAGCAGTAGCTCAGCCAGTCCTTCTAGATGTACGTAACATTTCCAGGGGCAGAGTTACATTAGATGATAAAGTCCTATGGTGAAGAAAATTGGGAAGTTTCCAAATTGTGTATAATCAAATCACATATCTGTCATATATTGAAATCTTTGTGTATACTCTATATGTGTATGCACATGTATATATTTTTATTTAAAATGGGTGGGTTTATGTAAAAACCTTCAAAGGTTGATGGCTGCTCCATTGCAGGGGAGGCTGTCTAGAGAAACTTTGGCTTTCTTATATCTATTTTAAGTGTACGTTTAAACATATGTAGACATGTCTGACTTCTATTATATTGTGACATTTCATTGATATTCTATGAATAGCAATGTAGTGATACGCTTTTTAGTAACACAACTTGTCCAAAGATCTCATAACCAGTTACTGTATCAGGAATTTATCCCACATTTTTCTGAGCAACTACAATGGGTGTTATAAGATATACTTAACCCATTATGAGAGAACCCTATAGGTTGTCACTCAAGATCCATTTAATCTCAGCTTATATCCAAACTAACACACTTGGATGTTTCATCTCTAAGTCAAAGCAGGCCAGGAAGAAGCCACTAGAAGAGGGAGCTTGGAGACATCTAGGGAAGTAAATAGTGAGAGGTCATGACTGAGTCGGCAGAGTCAAATATCAGAGGCCAACACCGCAGCTTTCACAAGTGTCTGTTTTAGAAGAGGGGCAGATGACTGTTTTAGTAGACCTCATCTGAGGCTCTGAGTTTATCATAAAGACCACAGAGGAAAACATGTAGGAGGCATATTATATAAATTACATACAACTACGAGGAGGGTTAGACCATAGCCCTGAGTCATCAAGATTGGATTAACTGTTATTCAACAACATACTCTAAGAAGCCTGCAAAAGCTCTGCAGTATATTTTAGAAATATTTACCACAAAATAGGTATACATTTTTAAGTTTAGTCCTTATAAGAATCCATTTCAATTACCTGGAAATTCTGTTTTCTAGAACTACTAGTATTAATGTATAGCTAGAATATTTTTCATTCTTTTTACTTTTATAAGTAGAAACACACCATTCATTCATTTTGGTATAGACAGTAATAGGAGGTCTAGAATGTAGGTCTTCAATAATGTTTGTTTGCTTAATTACTAAATTGAATCTGATGGAATTCCATTTGTATAGGTGGCAAAATAGGTATCTGTCAGCAGATATAGATGGCTTGATATAATAAATCCATAATGATGGCAAGTAATGAAGAGTTACTAAATTTTCTCCCTGATTGTGACTAAAATTGGCAAATATTTTTGGAAAATGCCTGTATTTTTCTGTTTGCCTATATGAAGTTCAGAAACAACGTTTTTTTATACATCATGTCTTTACATGGAAGAAACTATAGGTAAAACCTAAGCTAAATAACAAACCTGCCTTGTTACATTCCTTGTACGATGACCAGAAAAAGAATTATGTTGGTATTTTTACAAAAGATATATCTATCTTCATAGGTGGTGAAGGAAACGTTAATCAGTCTTGTCCTGGGAAAAAAAGCAATGAGCTTCTGCCTAAAAAATAAATTAAATAAAATAGAGAACAACAAAACAAAACAGAAATCAAAAGCCCTCCCATACTTGGTGTCTACCCTATGACTAGGTACAGTTATTGAGTGGTCATTTGAAACATATGAGAATGTATTCATATGTTTCTATCTACAATTAACTATCTGTCTTGATACTGCAGAATCTGAAATGCTGAGATTGCAAGATTTTCCTGTATTCTCGATTCTAAAACCTTCCAGAAACTGAAACTGTACACATACACATGGCAACACAATTTTAATTTCTTTAAATGGTTCATATACCCTTTAGTCTCATCTATTTTATGCATTCAAAGAAAAACAGGAAAAATAGAGACTAACAATACTGCTCTGGGAAGCTCGGACAAAGCATTAAGTGTAGCAGTGATTTATTCTTACGACACCCTTTTACCAGACACCTACTCTGTTCTAGGTGCTTGAAAAAAATTCTCCTAATAGGTTTATGCTAGTGGGATCTACAACACAGTTAAAATATTAAGCAGGAGAGCAAGTAGAAGCTAGTGTCAGTAAGGTTATAATAGTCACTTGATTTCTTTGCTTTTCTGTGACAAACTTCAAATTCCACCCACTCTAGAGAAAGAATAAAGTGGAAAAATTGAATATAGGAGAATAGTTTAATTATTCTCTTTTCAAGGTGGAATCAAAGAGCAGAGCAGAAAACAACCAAGAGTTAAAGGAAAACAAATCAATGCATGCATATTGGAAAGGAAATTAATTAGGAAGAGAAATGAACTGGTAGCAGGCAGGTTTAGAGTGAACAAATTTGGAAAGCTCAGGAAAACAAGGAAAGAAATGATAAAAGTAAAATAATAAAGAAAAACAGTTTAGTAAAGAGATATATGAGCCTCACCAGACTATGAAAAGAAAGGCTTGGGATGTCAGGATGAAACAATCAAAACAAGAATGAGGAGTTCAGAACTTGTCACAGCCACAAAACGCTTCTTAGATTGCAATAAAGCTTCTGCAGGAGACTGCTGGATACAAAAAAAAAAACAAAAGGAAATTGTGGAGAATCTAAGCTGAAATTAGCCCGCTCTTTTAGTTTTATTATCATAATAAAATAATTAATATGAATGTTGCTTAGCTGACAATCAGCATTTATCAGGTCAATAATTTGAAAACTGTTCCAAATCTGCAATGTAGATTAAGTGGGCTTATGGATTTTTACTTTTACTGTTTGAGACCTGGAAAATTAAGCAAGTCCTTGCATAATTATTTTTGTCTTTCAAGTTGGGTCTGACCATAACTCACCATCTGCTAAAAAGAAAACTTTATGTGCTGCTAAAGAGAAATATTGATAACCTAAGGACACAGTATGCATAGCAGTTAAGACAGGGCTTTAGAACCAAACTATCTAGATTTACCACACACTAACTGTATGACTTTAGAATAAATATTCATTCTTTATGTCTCATATAACCTATAAAGAACTGGAAGATAATATTATTCACCTCATTGAATTATATAAAGATTAAATGACTTAGTATTAGGGCTGGCAGATTTAGCAAAACTAAAAAATAATGAAACAGAACACCCGGCTAAATTTGAATTTCAGATAAACAACGATATTTTTTGTATAAGCAATAATTATACTTTGTATGAGACAGAGTTATACTAAAATACTCTGAGTTGTTTATCAGAAATCCAGATTTAACTGGGCTCCCTGTATTTTGATTGGGAGCCCTACTAAATATCTGTAAAGTTGTGTTGTCAATTCTATGTGTGTATTTTCTCCTATGACCAGTGAAATAACTTAATATGGCATATCAGTACCTCTTGTTTTAATTACTTCTTCCGGGATCAGTCCAGTATAATTGTTCTTACATATATTTTCTCTAAAAGGTACTATGAGTGACCAGTTGAAAGCATAATTATTTAATAAACTGTTTTTAAGTTCCCTGAGTGTCTTACAAAAATAATTTTATAGGAAGATAAATTTTAACACTAAAAGCCCCTCAAAAGTTGCTTCCTGTTGGTGATAATGATAGTGATAATGAGGACTCTGCTACATTTAAAACTCTTGTACAAAATTGATTACACTGCTAAAGCAGTAAAGAAAGATGAAAAAAACCTCAAGCAGTAGCCTATTCCGGTTGTCTACCCAGGTATAATTCCTAGCTACTTTCAAATACAATGTCAATTGTCCATTAGATACAAGTGACAATAACTAAAGTTTCCTTCTTTCCTTCAAATCCTCTATCTTCTCTCCAGGTTTTCTTTTTACTAGGAAGACTTCCATGTCTTTGTCTCAGTTGAGCATCACCCAAAACCCACTCATATGCCAGGTGTTAAAAGATTGCTATAGAGTTAACTGATAACTGATTCTGGATGAAACTGTTGTTTGTCCAGGGTTTGTAATTGTATAAGAAACACTTTAAAATGCACTGTATTTCAGAGCTAAAAAACAAAAACAAACAAACAAAAAGAGTCAATATTAATGAAAAGTAAGAAGGTGTTTTAGGCCAGATGACCTCTTGTATAATTTTGCATCACACGATAAGACATGGTGCAAAAATCTAGCTCATTACTAGATTCTTTCTTTGTAAAACAAAATAGTAATATCGTGAATCAAGTTGCACTGTTTTTTCTTTTAAAAATTCTTTCAAATGATATTTTATTTTTTTGCATAGCCATAATTTCTGCCTTTCTCTCTCTCTTTGTCTCTCTATCTCTCTCTCTCTGTCTCTCTCTCTCTTTCTTTTTCATAAGAGTTGATGGTATAATTTCAAGTTTCTACATGGTGAAATTATAGCATAGAAAGTAGTTTAATGGTAATTACATATATCAGGGCTGCCCAATCTTTTGGCTTCCCTGGGCCACATTGGAGGAAGAATTATCTTGGGCTACACTTAAAATACACCAACAATAATGATAGCTGATGAGCTAAAAAAAAAAAAAAACAAAACAAAACAAAACAAAAAAAACTTCATAATGTTTTTAAAAAGTTTATGAATTTGTGTCGGGTTGTATTCAGAGCTCTCTTGGGCCGCTTGTGGCCTACAGAGCCATGGCTTGCAGATAAGCTTGGCCTAGAAAGACCCAAGAATTAAACTGAATCTTAGTGAACTCTAGATCATTGCCTAAATGTTGTCTCTATCCACACACTCCATTGTAACAGCAGAAGAAGGAATAATTGATAAGTAGGCCACTAAGTTGCTCACGTAAGAAAGGCAACATAACATGTTCTTAGGCATTTATATATATATATATATATATATGTATACACACACACACACATATATATATGTATTCTTTGCTTATAGCTTTCACAGGTAGATTTCAATGGAATAGAAGTTTTATTCAGCACCCACTGTGCACAGGCTTTGAGCTAGTTTCAGTGAATATAAAAAACATAGACATTATACTTGATTCTAGTACAGTATAGTGGAGGAAAGTTAAGTTCACTAAAAGCTATAAGATACTGCAAGTGCCCTTAAATTGTGCTTTGGGGAGTCGGAGATCACATTTAAAATTACTTGACACTGCAATAAAAAATTTATACAGAAATATAGTTGATACTTAATCTCTTCTATCAGACAAATGATCTTATTGCGAGTTTAGCTGAGGACAATTACAAGTGACAATCATTGGTTTGGTTTTAGAGCCTGTGCAGTGACAGCACACAGTGGGTGTTCAATTAGCATGTGCTAAATTTCTAAAAGAATCCATGAATCATAAGACAGTAATGGACCTTACTTGGCTCTGATGGTAGCAGGGAGAACATGTCATGCATTTTTGCCTGACACTAACAAAGTGTCCTTCTGTTTTTCTAGGCAGCCACTAAAATGTATAAAACTGCTCTGAATGATTATTTAGAGTCCTCTCAGCCTGTTCTTTTCTACTTTTAAGTATGTAATAATTTATGGTAAAGAAAAAGGAAGGGAGATTTTGAAATTATTTATAACTTGTCACCTCTTGGTTTTTATTTTGCATTTTGTCTAAAGGATGAAACAGCATAAATAACCATACACATTTTTATTATTGTTAATGATTTATTATTTCTTATGAAGTGTTGGACCACATGTAAGGTGCTTGTTTGTATTAATTCACTGATTCATTGTGATTCTTGGCAATTACTTTCATTATTAGGATTTTGTAGACAAAGAAACAGGTTTGAGAGGTTATCTGTTATAACTAGAAAGTAAGGATTTGAGATGTGATCTCAAGCAGCATGACTCTAACAGAAAACCCAAGTTCTTAATTGCTTTGCATTGTCATTTCAAAAACTCAAGACTCAATTTAAAATATTTATATGTTCTGGGTCCCTAGAGCATATTAAAATGTACTAATCTCATTTGGAATTGTGTTTAATGTTATAATCATTTCTCTTTCATGCCCTGAGCATGTTCAAATTCTAAGAAGGTTTACAGCACTTACATCATGATGTTTTAAAATAACTATTTTAGCTTTGATTTTCACCATGACCTTAATGCAGTTGATGCTGTATTAAGAGAAGAAAATAAACTGGTGGTCAGAGAAGATGTCAGTACCCTCATGACATACAGGAGTTGTTCTTCTGGACAGAGGAGATCACTGAAGCCTGAAAAATACTGATTCCTGGCAGATCTGACAGTCATTTGGAACTGTCTATGTCATTAGTTCATTGATGACAAGAGGTTCTCTGGCTAGATGGAAACAGATGTCAGTTGCTTAAGTGTTGTTGCTCACAGATAAGATAAAAGCACTCTCAGATTGCAAATAGCAGCTTGCAGAGGGCAAAAGAACCTGCCAAACGTGGACCTTTTTTAAAAGCAATTTTTCATTGGTTCAGTCCTGATTCTTGGCTTTACCTCCATTAAGCCACCCACACATGGCCTCATAGTGACATATTTTATGTTTCCAATATTTGAACCCTTGGCTTCTCCTATTGATTCTATTCACTTTTAAAAGATCTCCCTGAGTCTGACTCTTTCTTAACTTATAATTGCTTTTCTGAATGTCAGCAGTTTCTCTAACTGAAGAGACAAGTAAAATATTTCCAGGCCAAGATATAGATACGATCCAATCTTCAAGATATACCTTCATAAATGAACTATTCCATTTTACTTTGTGAATGTCCAGGGAAACCTGATGTGTTGGCAACATTTCTCTTCTTCCTGCCACATTCTGGCTCTCCTTTCATTGGCTACTCAAATCTGATGTCTATTCTGAATCTTATCTAGATTTTCAACTGAAGGTGTTTACATAATGCAACTGAAACATCAATGGAAAAGAAGAATCTAGTCTAGCCTTATATTCATTTTTCTAGATACAAATGAGTCGGAACATAGTTCTCAGCCTTGAGTGTGCAAAACGGGAGGTCTCGTTTAAACACAGATTGCTCAGTCCCAGTCCAAAAGTTTCTGGTTCAGTGGATCCGGGATGGGGCCTGAAAATTTGCATTTCTATCAAGTTCCTAGGTGATGCTACTGCTGCTGTAATCCATGAACCACACTTGGTGGACCTCTGATTTAGAGTAATGTATGCTGTTGCCCTATTTTCCTACTTAATAATCAGATAACAGAAACTCAATCCAAACTGGTTTAAGCAAGAAAAGGAATTGAGTGGATCATGTATCTGAAATTCTAGGATTTATGGCTTAAGGTCTATCTGGATCTAGAATCTCAAACACATTTTCAGTGGTTTCTTTTTGTGTCTGATTTCTCGGGGTCATCTTCTTTCTGAGGTTGGTTTTGATGAGAGGGAAAACTTACCACCAGCATCTCCAGGCATCTACATTCCATTAGATTGTTGTTGTTGTTGACTTTACATGGAAGAGAATGTCTTTGTGTCAATAATCTCACTGTTAATCCTAACGTTAACTTTTATTGCAAAATTTAAGTTGTATGTGCATCCTTAAACAAAACCCTGAAGCTGAAGAGATGAAAGCATTATCCTAGCCTTTTTATACAAGACCACAGGGACCAAAGGAAAACCAAGGATACTGGTCAGAAGATGCAATGATGTGTGGACTTGGGCAGGCAAAAGTAAATATTCACTCTATCTAAAGATGCAAATTTCTTTGAAGAAACCGAGAGATTAGGCAATTGAGTGTCTATAAACCCTAGGCAAAAATAACCCTTAACTCTATCTAAAGATGCAAATTTCCTTGAAGAAATGGAGAGATTAGGCAATTGAATGCCTATAAAACCTAGCATGATACTGTACGCATAAAACTACTCAGTATATATTTGTTAAAACTGTATTAAGGTTGGTAAAATTAGTATAAATTTAACTGTAATTAAATCACTGTTCCTGGACTTACATGAATTTGTCCTTAATAGAAACCAGAATTGGAAACCATAGGTTAAAATTAAATATCTAACCAATCAAGATATTATTAATTTTCTTAATTTATTTCACTAAATGTTAATTTTCTTACTTGGATTAATACATGATTTGAGACAATATAAATAGTAAGTAGAAAGGCAATAGAAGGAGAATAGAAACAATTATATATGTAACTATGTGTAATTCTTATATATATGTATATCTCAATCTGAAAGCAAATCTAAATTATGCAATTAGCAGGATCAATACTCTGTATTTAATCATTAGAAATAAAAAAAATTTACTTCCAGGCAAAGATGAAAATTTCTTCAATTTTCTTAGTCTTTTACACTATGGACTCCTAGTATCTAAAAATTAAAAGGGAGAAAAAGGAAGAAAGAAGGAAGGAAAGGAAAGAAGAAGGAAGGAAGGTAGGAAGTAACAAACTGGAAACCTCACACTGTAATTAATATATTCATTGTATATATTTGAAAATGTGGATAAAAAGTATCCATGGTTGTTGCTGATATTGTTAATTTGAGATTTCTGAAATCCTTTTCACTAAAATTTTATGTGAAGCACAGGGTTTAAAGGTAAAAGGGTTTTATAAAGGATCAGGGCCAAGAAACTGAAACTGCCATCCTTAAGGCAGCATTCTGATAACATCCCCAACCCTGACTTGTTTTCAGCACAGAAATGATGCTTATTTTTTTTTTTCACTGATTTATTTATTTTTCTATTAAGGTTGATTGCCTAGAGCAAGCGTAGTGACAGGGTGGAGGAGAGAGATGCTGAGCATGAATTGTGCACTTAAGTTTGAATACTTTAAGTAACCCTCCTTCTTCTATCACTGACCAAAAAAAGTAAAGAGAAAAGTCACCATCACCAAGGGAATCAGATAAAGAGACGGGGGAGGGAAGCCTGCCAACCAGCACACTGACCTGCTTTTTTTCCTATAAAAGCAGCTGGGTGACAATAGCAAAAAGAAAGGGAAAAAATTAAAAAGAAAGGGAGCCTCAAAACAGCTCTCTTGAAGGCATGTTATTATAAGGAGTTACAGATACTTCCACTTTTTGTGTGTGTGTGTGGCAGTTTATGAGCTCTATCATCAAGGAGAGCAAAAAGCTTTTGAAAACATAAAACAGAGGTGAATTTACCCTTTCGAGTCCTCTCCCCACCCGTTTACCATTGCCGTCACAGTTGAGGCAGTCAATTAGAGATCAGAAAGGGAATTGTCTTGAGATCCTTTCTGGAACCAAACCCAGGATTTCAGTTTTGTTTAATGACTGGGCTAAAAATCACAATGGAAAATGAATATGAAGTTAAAAAAAATAAAGGAAACACAGGGATGTTTTTAAAAAATATTATCCTTTCCCCCCATCACTTCATGACAGGGAGAGTTAAGTGAGTTCTGTTGAAATCCATTGGTTTTAAGTGGTTTTAGTCAGGGCCTTCTGTTTTACAAAGAAATAGCAATTCTCAACTCTACCTATTTTTGATAAGGGTGCTCTGACAGAATCTTTCTCTTCATGGGACTGCTTTTCACGATGAAGCACCTTGCAGTATTTCTCTTTCTTTGAAATCACTGGTATTGCCCTTTATTAAAATCCACTTGCCTTATTCTTATTTAGGAATTACTATGTTACCGAAGTTTCAGAATCTTCCAGACTAAAAGAGCCATGAATGAACTTTTTGTCCGACTCCAAATGCACCAGTTTCTTTATTCTCCTTCTACACTGGCCTCATTGTTGCAGCCCAAAATGGCAGCTGTATGGTTCAAGTGGGCATCCTCTCTCTGAAAATCAAAAAGAAAATATCTTCTGTTTCAGCATAACACAACTGTTATATACTTATATTTTACTTATTCTTCCCCTATTGTCGGACTTTCATACCAGAGGAAATGTAAGGCTACTCTCTGGTCCTCAAAGGAGCTTTTGAGTAACCACGATCATCCGGTGTAAAAATGCCAGGCATATTCCACTGCTGTTCCTATTTCTTTCCCTAGGATGCGCTATAGATGAGGCTACTGGCAAGAAAGAACACTTTCTTTCCTACTCAATCTGAATTTCTGTTTTCCTTACAGCCAACACATTGACTGCAGGTCTGCATATATATGCACATATATGCAGAAATTTGTAACCAAATTTGCCATTGGCTTTCAAGATTTTCCAGCATCAATTTGAGTTCTAGTAGAAAGTTTCTAATAGAACTTTCTCTTGATTTTCATATCTCAAGTAGATAAGAGTAAAATAGAATTGAATTCTTCCACTGAAGAGTTGCCTGTCATACCTAAAATGCTATCTTGACATGGCATACTTCAATTGAGAATTCAGAAATCAATATTATGTGTTCTTTGTAAACACTTTAGGTTAGAAGTAGGCAAGCTTTTCTTAAAAACTAAATTCAATAAATATTGCATTATATATATACCATTGACTTAAGCCCCACACATGGTGGAATATTTTCCCACTTTTTTCTATCATGGCCGTGATATTGAACATTGAGGAGCTGGGAATCTGAGCACATCCTGATTGACAGGTATCCACTGAAAACCAGTAACTATTAAGTTTTATTTGGCTGACTGGCTTATTTAAATATTTTGAATGAATCCTTTTAGTTAATGTAAAAGAAATAGCCTTGACAGCACTGTTTTCTCTTTGGTTTTCTCTCACAGCAGACAAAGACTCTTTTAAATAGTAAATTTATGAAAAACCCATCACTTCATGACAGGGAGAGTTACAGCCAGCACCGTTTTCTCAAGTTCTCAGGGTCTTGTTTGCAATGGAAATGTCTCTCTCATTGAGGCGAGTGTGGGGAAGAAATGCTGGAGCCTCGACTCAATATTTAATCAATGACAGGCGCTCCCCACATCCTCTTTCTCTCTCCTTCTTCTTTTTTTTTTTTTTTTCTGAGAAGGAGTTTCACTCTTGTTGCCCTGGCTGGAGTGCAATGCGATCTCAGCTGACTGCAGCCTCCGCCTCTCAGGTTCAAGCGAATCTCCTGCCTCTGCCTCCTGAGTAGCTGGGACTACAGGCGCCTGCCACTACGCTCAGATAATTTTTTGTATTTTCAGTAGAGACAGGGTTTTACTATGTTGGCCAGGCTGTTCTTGAACTTCTGACCTCAGGTGATCCGCCCACCTTGGCCTCCCAAAGTGTTGGGATTACAGGCGTGAACCACCATGCCCGGCCTCTCTCCCTCTTTTATCCTATCACCACTCATGTTGGAAGTGATAGTTCTCTGAGGACACGAAAATATCATGGAGAAAAATCCAAACACTTTAAACACAACAAGATCAATTTTTTAACCTCTGCTTTAAGTTTTATACGATTTCTCTGTAGCAACACATTGTTGCTTGGGGAAAACACACAGTGAGATTTCTTCCTTGAAATTATCATTAATATTTGCTGTGAGAAATAAAGTAGCCTATATTCAAAACAATTTTAATCACTAGGAAATCATTAAGAATGTTTATATATACAATTTATTAACCATTTTTACTCACCAAATCTTGGACTTCACCTTAAGAATACAATGGAAGGCCAGGCACAGTGGCTCAAGCCTGTAATCCCAGCACTTTGGGAGGCCGAGACGGGCGGATCACGAGGTCAGGAGATCGAGACCATCCTGGCTAACACGGTGAAAC
>NC_045444.1:27123495-27151169 GCF_002776525.5 Piliocolobus tephrosceles | reverse complement strand
AAAAAAAAAAAAAAAAAAAAAAAAAAAAAAAAAAATACAATGGAAATCCCTGAGCTTCCACCTACTAAGTATTAGCACAAACTCCCCCACACACTCGATTTTGGGCCTCTCTGAGGACAGTCTCCTTCCTCTCCCTACCGAGCTCCCTGCCCTTTCCTTTGCCTTCATCATGCCTACAGTCTTCAGCTTCAGATCCATGCCTGCAACGCAAAGGCTTTTTTTTTTTTTTTAAGATAACCTTGCTCAATTTATAACCTACATTATCTACCTGATGATTTGATTAATGTCTACCTTTCCCACAGTTTTGCAAATGTCATAATGTCAGGGAACATGCCATGTCTTTAGCTTATCTACTCATTTCCAGTAGTGACCCATAGTTTTGAGCTTAGTAAATATTTGTTGAGAGCCATCAAAAAGAATTTTTACCAGTATAAAGTTTGCTTCAAAAGAAAGGAATTTATAATTACTTTTTGATTTTATAAAAGCTTTCCTACATCCTTTAAATAAAATTTTCTTTATTATAATAGTTCCTGTCATATCTTAGGAAGTAAGCTCTTCTAGATATGAGTGAAATATCTTTGGTTAAAGCCTGATAGTTCCTTGTGATCATGATTCCCTATATTAAATAACTTTTTGATGGGTAAACGTTGAAGAAGATGGTTTGGACTTTTCTTTTAAACAAATACACCCATTGTAATGTTATTTATTTTTTATTTTTTGCATTTTGACTCATGTTAAAGAGAAACTCAGACATAATTAAAATTTAACTGAAGCTTTCAGAAGATGGGATTCCTGTTAATCAAAGAACTTCTATAATCAGGTCCAGTATTGCATGTAGAATATTTCCATGTATTGCATACCTAGTGATTTCTACAGATAGAATCCTCGTCCTGTGAGAATACACCATCAACACTTCTAACAACGAGACACTGAGCAGCAGTAAGGCTGAGGGGTTAAACCAGGAGTTTGCCTTGGGGGAAAGATTAGCGTTAGAACCCAGAGGTCTAAGATCAAAATCCAGTTATCTTTCTCAACACCATTTTAAGGTGTGTGTGTGTGTGTGTGTGTGTGTGTGTGTGTGTGTGTGTATGTGTGTGTGTTCTTGTCCTTCTAAGACATGGTCAATCTAAAGGCCACAAAAAGAAAAGAACATCTGTTAAATGCATGTTTTGTTTTGCTAACTTAAAAATTACAATGAAAATAGTCCCTCATGTAAACAGAACATAAAAGAGTAGACATATTTATGCTGTAGCCATACAAAGTTTGAGAAAGAGAATTTGACCTCTACTTAAGAAAATAATAATTAAATTAATTCATTGATGTACTTTGTTTTCTTTTTTTAAGAGACAGGGGCCAGACGTGGTGGCTCACACCTGTAATCTTAGCACTTTGGGAGACCGAGGGAGGTGGATCACCTGAGGTCAGGAGTTCGAGACCACCCTGGCCAACATGCGGAAACTCTGTCTCTCCAAAAATTCAAAAATTAGCCAGGCACAGTGGCGCATGCCTGCAATCCTAGCTACTTGGGAGGCTGAGGCAAGAGAATCCCTTCAGCCTGGGAGGCGGAGGTTGCAGTGAGCCGAGTTCGTATCATTGTACTCCAGCCTGGGCAACACGAGCGAGACTCTGTCTCGGGGGGGAAAAAAGGGAGAGGGAGAGAGAGAGACAGAGACAGAGACAGAAACAGAGACAGAGCCTTGCTCCTTACTCCAGTGGAATACTTCATGGTACTCCATTGCCCAGGCTGGAGTGCAATGGTGCCATCATGGCTCCCTGCAGCCTCAAACTCCTGGGCTCACATGATCCTCCCACCTCAGCCTTCTAAAAGTTTTAGCAAGGTTTAGTGAAAACAAATCATATTGGATTGAGCCCATTAATTTTCAATTTGTATTAGAATAAATATATTTGCTCAACAAAAGGTAGCCCAAGAAAATAATAGTTTACATCTGTAACATTTAAGTCTAAGCCGAAAATCTTGTGTGATCTAACATTATTAGTATTTAGAATATCAATGACGGTTTGGTTAAATAATCAGAACAGTTCATCATCAGGTATATAAAGAGGAGATCTGAACATAATCAATATTTTATATTTCATCTTACTATGGGGATTTGGAGATAAAAATCAACATTTGAAATGCTTCTGAGTGTTATAGAAAGAGAAATGTAAAAAGCAAATGTCCCTGAAGGCTCTTGTACCTTTGAGAAATTCCTGAATCCAAATCATAGAAATGTGGCTAGAAACCATTTCCTGAGAAACTGATGTGGTTTGGCCTAGATTTTAGATGAAATCTTTGTAATGAAAATTGAAGCATCCCGTTACTCCAAAAAAAAAATATTAACCAAGAGATCCTGGCCCTGAATTGTTTTCTGTGTGTTTTAACAGAGCCTTGATTTAATCATCGCGGACAATATTTTTTAAAGTATTTTATTTCTACAAAATATCAGTCTTACCGAAAGCTGAATGTAAGTTTTTCTCTCTTTTCACATTCTGATAGATGTAAATCCACCATTCTATGCATGAGAACATTCTTAAGTACGGTTCACTTGGGTGTTCC
The DNA here is from genome assembly GCF_002776525.5 of Piliocolobus tephrosceles. Lineage (NCBI taxonomy): Eukaryota > Metazoa > Chordata > Mammalia > Primates > Cercopithecidae > Piliocolobus > Piliocolobus tephrosceles. Next base: position 27,148,612 of record NC_045444.1, on the reverse strand, counting down.
TATTAATGTTACTTCTCACTCATTAACACTTTGTTTAGTTAGCCATAATAAACTCTTTATTCTTATGAATGTCAGACTAGTTATGTATCATATCATATCATTTCCCCTTGTGCACTAGCCTTCAGAAGCTTAAGAAATACATACATATTTTCATGAGTAGTCTTACTATTCAGAATGTAAAGCCCCAGTAAAAATTTACTGTCAGAATCTTTAAAGTCAAATGTTTCCTAAAGTAAGTGGTCAGATAAGAAATGTCCTCTTTTCTTATTGGCAAATAAATATTTGTTAAATGTCTAGTATTTTGCAATTTTAAGTAACAATTGTTGATATTTTATTACCAATGTTTTCCAACAAATAAAAATTCAAAATCACCTTATTGTATTATTTGCTTTCTAATTTGGTCTTGATATTTTTCTATAGAGTGGATGTAAACTATAACTCTGCCCTGACAGGACTCCAGGAGATTTGGTCATGGATGTTTGCAGTATGTCCTTCAAGGGATACTTCTTTTTTTTTTTTTTTTAATGGAGTTGCCCGGGCTACTGGAGTACAGTGGTGTGATCTCAGCACACCACAACCTCCACCTCCCAGATTCAAGTGATTCTCCTGCCTCAGCCACCTGAGTAGCTGGGATTACAGACATGCGCTACCACATAGGGCTAATTCTGTATTTTTAGTAGAGATGGGGTTTCTCCATGTTGGTCAGTCTGGTCTAAAACTCCCAACCTCAGGTGATCTGCCTGTGTCAGCCTCCCAAAGTGCTGGGATTACAGGAGTGAGCCACCACGCCCAACCGGAATACTTCTTTATCTTGGTGGATGGTCTAATGCCCAGGTGTCTGACCCAGGACCAGGTTTCCTCTCAGAAGAAACTTGTTTATACAGATGGCCCCTGACTTATTGATGGTTTGACTTAAAATATTTTTGAGTTTATGATGGTGCAAAAGCAATACTCATTCAGTAGAAACTGTACTTCAAATACCCAAACATTCTGTGTTTTTTACTTTCAGAATAGTATCCAGTTAATTATATGAGATATTAAACACTTTATTATAAAATAGATTTGTTTCAGATAATTTTGCCCAACTTTTGTAGGCGAATGTAAGTGTTCTTACATGTTTAAGGGAGGCTACGTTAAGCTAAGCTGTTCAGTAGGTTAGGTGTATTAAATGCAATTTTGACTTATAACATTTTCAACTTATGATGGTTTTATTTGGTTATAACCTTATCATAATTTGCAGAACATCTGTACTTGCATGTACCTGCATGGCTCTTTTCTGACCTGTGTCCAGCTTATATCTACCACGATAGCCACTCTCTAGGAGAACGCTGATATAAGAAGAAGTCAGGTTTGGCCACTCAGGTGAGACACAGAGGAGACAACACAATAAAACACATGCAATAACAGAAGCATCCCAAAGATGTGAGCATAGCACACCTTGCAGGGCCAACGAGAAAGGGGGGCCCAACCAGAACATACATGTTCGACCAGATCCCGTGGATGCAGAGCAAGACAGAGAGGGAGAGATCCAAGGGGCTAAGCCTTTATTGAAGTCTGGGGCATTACCTAGCAGGTTTCCTTTGGGGAGTTCCAACTGATAGGTTTAGAGTAAGCAGGCTCCAGCTCTATGGGGTCACATGGTGACTCAGAGGTCGTCACAATGGCATGATCAGTGCAGTCCATGAGGGTTGTGCAATCCATGAGGGTCAGTGGAGCAAGTCAAGTAGGTTATATGTAGCTGTCCCATGGGTAAGGTGGTCACCAGGAGGCAGTTTGTAAGGTGGATATCCAGATTGACCACACTGAGGAACTGAGAGGAGGCAGAGTCTCAGGAACTATGTACAAAGGTGACTAAGCCCTGCTTCTGGTATGACTGTTGAACTTAACTTTAAATTGGTTACCAAGGCAGCAATTATAAGAATATACTGGATCCCTCCTACAGTTTAACAACTGGTGATCATTGTATGGGGTGAGGTAAAATGAACCTCCTCCACAACCTATCCAGAAAGTTCCAGCCTCCATCTAGAAGGTCTGAATTAGAAGAACCTTTACTTTGTGAACTGAGATCATTCCCTGAAAGACCCTATCTGGAGTGTGATTTTATTTTATTTTATTTTTAAGCACAAGGAGACTTTAGGTTTATTTGTCCTTTAAAAAACAAACAAATAAATAATGGTATAGAGTTAAATCTTTGAGAATCGTAGTGTCTACTTCTTTAATTACCTATTTGCATACCTAGTTATCTGTCATAAAAATGCAGATATTAAATAAAACTCAATGCTATTTTAATACCAACGAATAAAACTATTCCTTATAAGTAGCGTGATATTGCCCTGGCTAGATAATACGTCTAAAACTCAATAGAATTTAGATTTTATTTTTAATATGAATATAACTCTTACAGAAGTTTAAGCAAGTCAGTGTTCATAATGTTATTCATTTTTAAAGTCATTTAACATTTTGTCTTTCACAGATATTCATTTAGAAAGAAAATTGAAATTAAAATAACTTAAAATTAAGGAATTAATTTCTAGAAAAGCCAAGATGATGATTATTAAGTCATAACTTTAAAAAAATTCTGGAAAAAGTTAGATAATTATAATCAAATTAAAGCTCTTATAACCCTACTTTTCTATTCAAAGTTAGCCTTCTTGGGTTTTTAAAATTTGTATACTGAACCGTAGCTATCTAGAGGTATTAACATTCTTTTAAAAGAAAACATATTCATCAAGGATGACCTGTGTATGAGTTTCAGTGCTGACTGCTGAGGCTAAGGAGCTAAGACAATTATAATGGAGGTAGACACATCGTAGAACAGATATGAAATAAAATGTATATCATCCCAAAGATTAAATTATTTTGATAGTTTTAGGAGGTTCTGGCTTTCTTTAATGCAGTAATGTATAGATCAAGATGATCTAGTTTATTTGGCTATTTGCTCTCCTGAAGTACTTAGAAACACACAGTATGGGATTGATTTTAAAGATCTGAATGTGAAAATCCATATTACATTCCCCAGGTCTACTTTTGATCTGTCCTTGCTCAATTACTCAAAGTGGTGTGGGTTTTTTGTTGTTGTTGTTGTTTTTTTAACTGAAGATGTACTATGTGTAGGATACCCTGTGTGATCTTGAGCAAGTAACTATACTTTTCTCACCTTCAGGTGTATTATCAAGTGTATGCATGAAACTAAAAGCTAAACTGTTGTAATGAGCAAACCCTAAATTACAGGAGTTCACATGAAATGTAAATTTCCCTTTTACGTAACAGTCCGTGGCAGACAGGTGTGCTCAGCTCTATGAAGTCATTCAGGTACTAAGCTGGAGGGAGCTCTGCCATTCTCAATACGATACCTCAGGTCACTTCAGTCATTTCCATTTTTTGACACTGAGACAGAAAGGAATGGTGAGTCTGGAGTAAATATTTTTAGGAGATGCCCCCTCTGCTCACACTTTTGGGAACTTAGCATCATGGTCACATAGGGCTGCAAAAGGGAGAAAGAAATGTGAATGGCCGTGTACCCTGGAGGGATTGGAGAACAGATCTAAGGCAATCAGCAATCTTCCATATTATTATGACAATACTCACCTCCCCCAAACTGTTGTATGAAGTACTTAGTGCAGTTCATAATACATGATGAAGCCTTAATAAACATGATCCATTTTACCTATTTGTCATAACTGTTATTATTAAGGTACACAGAGAGGGTAGGGCGTATGTTGATGAAAATTTCCATTCCGTATGGAGTAAATAAATGTACTTTTCCGGAGAAAACAGGGGAAATTGTGCATCTTTTGCATTTCATTTTTCTATATGTGATTATAATATTACCTATGTATTTGTTAACCAAAATGTTTAAGTGTGCCCAGTTGACTGGAAATTCTCTAAGTATCTGATACATTAATTCATGACTTACTAGGAAAAATGCCTCTTATAAGAAAATTTGTTTGTAATGTTCACAGGGAAATAATACCTTAGCCCAAAGTCAACTGGAAAGTATAAAACTACTTCTCCCTCTCTTATAGGACCAAAAAGTGAAACACAGATAGAGTTAAGGCCATTCTTTTTACTGAAAGAAAGCCTTTTTTATTTGCTAGAATATTCATAGAGGACTCACCAAAAATATTGTTAGGCCACAGTGGAGAGTCTGCGAGTAGTTTATGCACTGAGCAGGCACACAGGGTTTTGGAATAGTAAGCTGACTAAATAAAAGCTGTAACTTATTCTGGCAGTGGAAATCCGTCATTTACATTTCAAATATTTTACCAACACAACATACTTTTCAACAAAACAGGTTAGAAGGAAGTCTTCTGCATCCTGAAACTATCCTGATAGATATTTTAGTTTTTAATTTTAAAATAGAACAACATTTAAGTGGAATTCTCTCTAAAATATTGAAGTGGACAGCTGCTACTAATTTCAAACATGAATCTAAAAAAAGTATACCTTGTATTGTGATTAAATGAAAATCCTTCACTGGTTAGAATATTGTCTGTGAGGAAGATGGATTATGGTAGATAAGCCAGGTGTTTGTGCTCATAAAATTGTGAAATTTCTGTTTTGATTGAAGACAAAAGATTGTATCCCTAATTAGTCAGCCACAAAGTACATATTAGAGACATATAAATTATAATTAAGTCAGTAAGAAAAGATTTTATATAGTTTTATCACTGCACCACATATTTTCATACTCTTCCCAGTCCAATGCCTCAAGGGAACGACAGCTCTATGCTGGGCAGTAGAGGAAATCTTGAACTTGGGGTCAAGGAACTGAGTTTAAAGCTCTAGCTACTCTAACCTCATTACCTTAAGAAAGACAGATCATTCAGTCATTAACTGAGGGTCTAATGAGTACCAGACTGTATTCTCCACTCTCTGTATTAAATGAAAAAAACACGGTTCTTACCCTATGGAGCTTGTGTGTATGTCTGTATGGGGTGTATGTCTGTGTGTATGTGTGTGTGTGCGTGTGTGTGTGCACGCATTTAGACAAGGAAGGTATGTTGCAAGGGGAAAGATGGGATAATATAAACACAAGTAAATGTATAATGTAAGGACGGTGAAAATACTAAAAAGAAATAAATCAGGAAAATGGGAGAAATCAGTAACCGAGCAGGCAACATGAAGGAAATGTTATTTTAGATAAGGTGGTTCTAGAAGGCCTCTCTGAAAAGGTTGCTTTTGAGCACAGGGAGTCCTGTATTCAGTGGGCTTCAGAATCTTTAATTCATCAGGGGTAAGAGTTCTGGAAGAAGGATCTCATGAATAGGGGAAGGACTTTAGATTTTACTCAAGGGTAATTTTCCTCATTTATAACATGGAAAGTACTTTTTACCTACCCAACACACCTGCTGGTAAAAAGAAAAAGGTGTGTGATAATATTTGTAAACATGAAACACAGCCTAAATCCAAGGAACTAAGGATTTTAAAAATCATTGTTTTGCTGAGATTGGAACTGGAAGATATAAATGTTCAAATGGAAATTCTTTCTTTTGAGAGAGACTGCAATTTTGTGTAAAAAACAGGTTTTAAGAATAGTAATGCATGGAGTTACTAAATTTTGTATGTATTTCTGCATACACACATATGTGTATATATATAGAAATATCATCAAATGACTGTAGGGTGTGTGTGTGTGTGTGTGAGAGAGAGAGAGAGAGAGATAACCTAGGACTATGTTTTTAATGAAGCAATTTTCTAACATGAATTCATTATGTTTTGCTTTATAGTTGAGATTTCAGATTTGGAAGTTAATAGAAATGAAGAAAAGTACTTCTTTTTTCTGAATTGTCATTATTTGGTCCCCAAATAGTTCTTGGATTTGGCTTTTCTCTTTATCTCTTCTACCGAGTTTTCTAAATGATAGAGGACAAAAGGTTGAAATAGTTTGTGAAACTGATCCTAAGTTATGTTATTTATTGCTTCATGAAGTCCTTTAGTTGTCGTAAAAATATTAGTCTAATACAGTGCAGTTTCCAAGATCTGTTCTTTAACACCTTGTGTAAATCAAAATTTGTGTTATTTATATTTTCCTGTAAGAATGAATATAAAGAAAGGGTATTCTTAAAATATTTAATTCTACAACCATTACAGTACACTTTTGCTTTATTCTATGTTATTATTTTACAGCCCTGTTACTTATATTTCTCAGTGTATTTGCTCTTGAATTAAATGTCCAGTTGTTTCAACATTTTAATGTTGCTTTCTCACTTTTAACACGTCTTCCAAAGTTTGATTTGGAAGAGCATTTTTTCTGTTTGTTTGAGCTCTAGCACCACCGTTTAGGGCTATTTAGATAATTGATTCATTCAGATTTTTTAAAAGAAGATTTAAAATTACGATAACAGTGGGCACTAAAATATCACAGTAGTCATAAGCATCACTCAAAGAAGCTCTGGTGGCAGACAACCACCCTATTGTTTACGTGTTGCTGGCCAAATAGCAGGGATTACTGTTTACCAGACAGGCTCAGTAGCGCAGCCATATGACAGTGACACAAACATCCTTGACAGTTCTTTAGCCTGCCCAACTCCATTGTTCAATAAATCAGTTTTGATGAATATCTGTTCATTTTCTGCTTCAAGTGAAATATTAATGTTATATTTATCTTGGGCTGTTTCAAGTTTGCATATCTCCAGTTTCCATGTAATACAAGTGGGCTGTGTTACTTGCTTGAGGCAATATCTTTCTTTCTTTCTCTGTTATGAATTTTTGAAAACTCCCTAAGTTGGAAACATAGATACCCAGAGTTACAAAGTCATTCCAGGTTATTATCCCTTCCCTGTACAAATAAATGCCCTTTATAGCCCTAGCAAATGCCAACCCTCTGACTTGTCAATAAATATACTGTGTGTCTCACTGACTGCAAATATACTGTGTGTCTCACTGACTGGAATCTCAGGCGGAAGTTGATTCCATTTTATATTTCTCTAATTGTTAGAGAAAGCGCTTTATATCAGAACAAATTATCTTTCTATAACCTCCATTCACTATGATAAATACAGTTTAAGGGGGAAGAAGCCAGTCGTAATGGTCAGGAAGATGCATTCCCCCTTCCTAATATACAAAGTCTGCTTGAGCTCTAAAGATAACAAGATGTTCAGTTATCTTTTACTCTTTGAAAAGAAAATATATGCTTCTTCCTAGTAATTACTGATATTTTTCAAAAAGTATTTAACTGTCCTTTAGAAAAACAGAGATGTGGCAGGATAATTGTCTTTTAGACCAAGAGACAACTATACCAGAATTCCAGGAGCCTAAAGTAAACTTGGAGTGTAAGAATCTGAGTGTGTCATTCACTGGCTATGTGGATTTGAAGCAGCTTTTTCTTCCCTAACTATCCTAAGTGTAAGTTTTCTCTTTATACACTGGAAAGAATGGAAGCTAACTTGTGATAAATGAATTAAACAAGTTCTGGAAAAGTGCCAACCATTTAGGCAAGATCATACAAAATTTTTGTGTGAATAATGGACTATATTTTTCAAAAGTAATAGCCTAATCTCAGTGGCTATTACCCTTCTGATGAACATACAGCCATTTGAGATGAGTCAAATACTTTCTGTAAAAGTCACTTTAGTAAGCCAGCATTTAAAGAGAGCCACCTTTGTAAAGCCCATGCCATTAAAACTTGCAAAAGGAGGAAAGAAAGGGGGATTTGGTCTCAATGAACCTAGAATCATTTAGACATCATGCGTTCCGAAGACAATTAGATCTACGTTTTAATTTTTTTTTTTTTTTGAGACGGAGTTTCACTCTCTTGTCTAGACTGGAGTGCAATGGCGTGATCTCAGCTCACTGCCACCTCCACCTCCCAGATTCAAACAATTCTCCTGTCTCAACCTCCCAAGTATCTGGGACTACAGGTGCACACCACAACATCCAGCTCATTTTTGTATTTTTAGGAGAGACAGGGTTTCACCATATTGGTCAGGCTGGACTTGAACTCCTGACCTTGGGTGATCCACCCACCTCAGCCTCCCAAAGTGCTGGGATTACAGATGTGAGCCACCGCACCCAGTCTGTTTTAATTTTTTAAGTGTATTATACTTAAAACCATAATATTTTTTCCTAAGGGTACTGAATGTTACATAGTAGGTACTCAAAAGCTATATAATCTTTTTTTAAAGCTACAGCTAACATTTCAAAATAATACAATCTAAATATATTTATATGAGTACTATATTTCTAATGCATACTTTAATGTATGCCATGATGAATCAGGCCCATAATTTGGGAATGCTAAATATGTACTCTCTTGAAGAGAATTCACTGAAAGCTTTATTGCATGACTGCATAGAAAAACAAAAATGTAGCATTTAGTTTTAATGGAAAGGAATTTATATTAGATATCCTTTCCTCACACAGATATGAATAATTTTGTGTTTGAATAATTTTATAATTGGAAAATATCTATATCTTTTTAAAACTATTGGCTCCAAAGTTATTACATTGAATTTGTTTTAATCATTTAGCATAAATGAATTTTTGGTTTAATAATAAAATATTTACTCTGTGCTAAACAATGACAACAACAAAAATCTGGGTTAGTCATTTTTGTATATCTGTACCATAGTAAGCTGTATTTATATTTCTGTAATGTACATTTTAAAATTTAAAGATCTCCAAAGTCCTATCTTATTTTCAAAATTCATTGTTTAACATTTTAGGCAAGATGCTGCAAAATTTCTGCATGAATAATGGACTGTATTTTTCAAAAGTAATCTGATCTCAACAGCGATAACCCTTCTGATAAACATACAACCATTTGAGATGAGTCAAACACCTTCTGTAAAAGTCACTTTACTGAGCTAGCATTTAATGAGCATCACCTTTGTATAGTCCATGTCATTAGAATTTGCAAAAGAGGAAAAGGGAGGAGGATTGATCTCAAGGAACATGGAATCATCATTTAGACATCATATATTCCAAAGACAATTAGAACTGTGTTACGATTTTTAGAGCATTCTGCACTTAAAAACTTACAGTATTTTTCCCCAAGGGCACTTGTGTTTTAATAAAAAACACAAGAAATATTTAGACTTTAAAGGATATTTTGAGAAGTAAAACTTTTTTTCTGTCATATATAGACCTCCAAAAGTGCAATTTGTATGGTGTATAACATATCTATATTACAACATACTAATACAAAGAGCCTGAAAAAGTAGACTACTTTATAAAAATAGTCTGGCTAGATTGAAGCTAGGTGCCCACATCCTATACAGCCTGCCTTTAACTCTTCCCATAATGTAACTGTGGAGTGATAAATAATGAAGTAGACATTTTCATGTGAAGATTAATAGCCATTAGAGATGTAAATACAGTAGAATGTTACACTAGTGCACATATAAGGCACTTTAATTGCATAGGTAATTAGCACTTCTGTTGTTTTTCTCATTATCATTTTGTTCCAGTTGAAATGCTTGTTAGCAACCTACTCTGTAGAAGGAACAGATAGCATGTCATTACAACAGTTGACACAAGGCTGCCTTCAACTATGTGACACTAATTAAATTAAAACTTCAAATGACAAACGGACTTCTTATAACTAATGATGAATGACCATTTTCACGAAACAATATTCACTTCTTTATTCAAGAGTCACAAGTGTTGCTTTTAATATGTTGTATTAAATCACAAAGAAATCCATTAACAAAGCTCTTATGTCTATCTTTCCAATGGAAAGAATATTAACATTTTGAGGCTTTTCTGCAGACTAAGGGAGTTTTCTCCTCTCATTTGTCTACTGACAGATGATTAGGAATTTCTATCCCTAGCAGGGATGTCACACTTCTCAAGCAGCTGGATTATGATGCAGTCTTTCCGAGACACGGCAATGTTCTAGAACTCTGGAAATTACTATTCTCTTTTAACTAATGCCAATGGTTGTTGCATAAAGAATGGTCAATAAATTGTATCAATATGCTTTTATATTCTGAAGCTGATAAGATGCCCAGAAAAGGCTTCTTGAGACTATATCACTTCGACATAGAACATTCAGATAAGTTACAAGAGTTAATTAGGAATCACCCCTAAAGCAATCTTAATGGAGATTGGCCTACCAAGCAGAATGTGTTACTAAGTCTCAGAAAACAAATGCAAACTGTATTATTTGCTTCATCTGATTAGAATGTTTTGTCCATTTCAAAAGCTTACTTTATAAATAGATAACTAAAAGACAATTAAAATTTTAGTGAGGACAAAATTATAGTAACAGGTGTACACTGAATAATTTTAATGGTCTCTGTTATAAAGAGAGGAGGTCTCCTGCAATATTTTTCAATTCATAGATTTCAGTCCACAGCTTCATTGTGAACATTTCACAGGTACAGTATCGACTTTGGCTCATATGTGTAATATATTTTTCTTACATACTATAACAAGTGAATATACATACTGTTAAAGCAATGGATGCCAGAAGTATGTGTGCGTTGAACAGGACTTAAAATGTGTTATTTACTCTGAGATAGATGAGGTCCTAGAGGTCTAGTATATCGGATTGAAACAAAAGATTTGCTGAGACTTACAAATATTTGCCTCTGAATATATGAAGAAGTAGAATGTTACACTAGTGCACATATAAAGCACTTTAATTGCATAGGTAATTAACACTTCTGTTGTTTTTCTTATTATCTTACATACTATATGAAGAAATGGTTACAAGGAGCAAGAGATCAAAGAATATGTGATAACCATTGGAGCTTTTATAGACTCTGAAAAGTGCTGTTATACTGTATCAGTATAATAGTAATGAGTTTATCTAAACTATTGAGGGGAAGTGAAGAGAGAGAGAGAGGAGGAGGAGGAATTTACTCTTCTCAAACAAAGCAATAATAATTCTATTATTCAAAATTGTGATACTAATACAAGCAAGTTTAACCCTTTGATCTGATGTAACACTGTCCAATAAAACTTTCTGTGAGGATGGAAATGTCCTATCTTTCCAATATATTAGCCATTAGACACATTCAACTAATGATCACTAGAAATGTGGCTAGTGAGACTGAAGAACTAAATCTTTAATTTTATTTTACTTTAATTTTAATTTTCATTAATTTGAATTAATTAAAATTTAATGTCATTAATTTGAATTTGAATTTAGCCACACGTGACTAGTAGCTACCAAATCTAGCTCTTACACAGGTTTAAGACATCCATCTCCATTGTAAGAACCCAATCCTTTGAGTTCCAGAGTGTTCTTGACCCTTTGGTGATTACAACCTAGACAGATTATTGCTCCTTGGGCACCCACATTGTAGATTTCTTGTGTCTTCCATCTGGTAATGTGTTGTTTCTGCAGACAAGTTACAGTTAGCTAATTTACTGACTTAAACTTACTATAGGTTTGTTCCTTAGTTGGAATTCCCATTTTCAAAGTCTCACTAAGTAGGAGTTATTTCTAAACATAAATGATTTCATCAATTAGCATATGGGCATTTTTTTAAAAATGGAGTCATTTATCTCATTCTCTGCTTTCCTGGGATCTATCTACAAGCCAAAGTTGTAAATCAATTGCATACTAAATAATGCCTCAGTGAATTAATTTGTGATATATTTAATGATTACTTTTTTCATCCCTATGCTAGTCACTAGTAATCCAAAATTATTAAGACATCATCCTGCCCTTGGAAAACTTACAGTCTTTAAGTGCCACAGCACTGTAAATAAGCCAATTCATCTTTGAAGGCAGGCTTAATTAGTATGAAACCTCTGGGGAATTCATCTACAAAAAATAAGAGTTTGCCAGCAAGCAGAAAGTATTTATCACACAATATCCCTCCTTTGGACATACAAGTAACCATAACCGTTATTAATGTAGTAGATACTATTTGGAGGTGGCAGAAATCCAATAGCCTAAATTGTTTCCAAGGTGGCTTTTGGGGTTAGCCTTGTAAAAAAATTAAAATTCTGATTTATTCCTGTGTACACATGGAGTGAAATACTTAGTGTTAAGATCTGCCTGAATGCTTACATATATTAAGGAGCACTCTGTTTTGTTTATTAGTTGTTTCTCTTTTCAAAGCTTTCAACATGGCAAAGTTTGTCTTAATTACATTCAAACAAGAGTGCCTTAACACCTCTCTCTCTTGCCCCTTACATCTTTTGAAATACCTAGTTCTCCAGTTTTGTGTATTAATATGAGGAAAAAAGGAAATTAAAAGATTTATTCATATTATGATGTTAATGAGTTTCAGGATGTGATATATTATAGAAGAAGCATGAGTAGGAATTGGGAGAGAGGGAGGGTTTTTCTGGCACACTGCAAATTATACAGATAGAAGGAGGACATAATTATGAATACAGTCAGTATTCTACTTGTATTACTTCTACATTCTATGTACAGATAGAATGGTCATACATAAATGCAATATTATTATTTTGGCTATGTATAATGTAACAGATTTTAATTTAAACTTGGCAATTGATATTTGAATCTCAAATTTCTTATTCTTATGTCAACAACTGTTGGAAACTATTGGAAATAAGTGGAATATCTGAAGTAGTTAGGGAAAACTTTATCACGTGGGTCCAGGTTTCCTGGAAATATATATATTTCCTCTAGTCTAATATATATAATAATATATAATTATATTATATATTATATAATATCGTGTATTATATATAGCCATAATAAAGTAAATTCATATTTTATTATATTACACACATGTATTACTCATATATGAATAATTATATATAATATATGTATTATATATTATATATTATGTTATATATATAGTCATAATAAAGTAAACTCATGTTTTCTTTGAGATAAAAGTTACAATTGAAATTCTTCTATTTATATGCATCTAATAATTTGGATTCAAGCAAATCATTGGTGTGGTCAATCCATTTTTACATCACAAACTTTAAGGTGCGGAAGAGGCTTAGAGATTTAAAAATTGATTTAAAACTTAACTTGAATATGATTACAAGTTTCATGACTTTAAAACTCCTATATCCTAGCTGTCTTTATTTTTATTTATTTGTTTTTTTTGAAATGGAGTTTCCCTCTGTCACCAGGCTGGAGTACAGTGTCACGATCTCGGCTCACTACAACCTCCGCCACCCGGAGTTAACCAATTCTCCTGCCTCAGCCTCCTGAGTAGCTGGGACTACAGGCATGTGGCACGACCCCCAGCTAATTTTTGTGTTTCTAGGAAAGATGGGTTTCACCATATTGGCCAGGATGGTCTCGATCTCTTGACCTCATGATCCACCCACCTCAGCCTCCCAAAGTACTGGGATTACAGGCATGAGCCACTGCACCTAGCCAGCTGTCCTAGTTTTTAAACAATTATACTGAAATAGTTTCCCATATGCTAATTTTTTTTTTCTTGAGTGTTTCTTCAACTATCTATTTCCATGAGATTATAAACTTTTATTTTAAATCAAGTAATTTTGTTAGGTCTCAAGTATGCTGGAATCTTTTGATTAAAAAATGGAGGTTAAATACAAATATTAATGAGCAAACAAATTCCTCAACCTTAATGAATTTCACCATTTAGTTCAAGGTGACCAGGATATTAGATTATCAGCCTTGTTATATCAAATATAGCTAAACTATTTGTCTTCCCCTTGGGGAAAATCCTAAAAATATTCTCTTGTCCCCATATTTCATTACTTTAGAAGGATATTGATTCTTACAGAGTATTTGAATGAAAAGTCCTGAAACTATTGTTTTATTTCATAAAGTTAATGAGTATTTTGAAATGGACTCCCCAGCTAGGCAGTTGTACTACTAGACAAGATTTAAACACAATTAAATCTTATATTCGTTTGGGGGGAGTGTTTAGATATTTAAAAGTATTTCACATGTGTTTTTACATTTTATGCTCACAGCTAGATTAGACTTTGAGGTTAGATCATGAGGTTAGGCTGGTGCCTCCCTCCACAGCGCCTCCTTTTTGACATTTGACAGACAAGAAAAAAAAAAAAAAGTCATAGTTATTTCAGTCACTTTCTCAGTCATACTGTTGGAGAATGCCAGAGTCAAGCCTGAGCATCTGACTCCAGGTCTATAGCAATTTCTCTTAATCTACCAACCAAATAATATGTGTTGCATCTACAAACAACTTTTTTCAAAAATTGTGACTTTGTATGTCAATCTGTACAATGCATGTTTCTTTTCCATCTTTGCTGCAACTACATCATGAATACATCGCATATGGTTGTTAATTACAGTATATAGCTTCATTTGTATAGAGCAGCTTACCACTGATCTCAAGGCTAACTTTGCAGAAATCCAAGTTACCACCACTGCAACTTCAACAACAATTGCAAAATGTTGTAACTTCCCTCCTCTAATTATTTTGTAATTAACTTCAAAGTCTAAAATGACTTAATTATACTGTAGTACTTTAAGTATAAGCCAGAATCAGTGACAACTTCTTGATTGGACACTGGAAGCTATTTACAGGCTGCTGTGTTTTCTTTTCATGCAGTATATTATGATTTCTCCTTTTAGGCACTCGGAATTCATAAGAAGAAGATGTTTTTGAACTTTAATTCTCCAGAATCTCATATTATGGAACTCATAGAGCTATTTTATGATACTTATATTTTTGAGTTATACCACATACACCTATTTTCTAGCTTGAATTTATTAGTGTATTATAATTCAAAATAAAGTTTACATAAAATAAAATATGTGAAATTTACATAATTCTTCAAAGTCAAAGAAGATGAAAGTTTCTTAAGTGAGAAAGGAATATTTCTCTATAAATAAAGGCACAAAGTGAATTATCATTATTATTGTTCAACTTTGCAAGAAGTCATATTATGTTTAGAAGATTTATCGAGATATATATGTTTTTGTTGTTTGAAAATGATGGTCTGCTTTAGAGTGAATGATTAGATTGTTTTACATAAGTATATCATCTGAAAGAAATGGGAAAAGTGACCAAGAGAAGGGCAAACAAAAAATCAAAGGATACATGAAGAAAATAGAAACACTCAGAGTCTTGTTGTCAGAAAGGACTGTGGCAATTATCTTGTTTATTTCTAAAGCAATAGAAGAGTTGCCTCTAGATCATCCCAAAGGATCAGACACCCTTTGCTTGAATTTGTCTATAAACAGTAAATTCATGAGATTATGTCCTTGTTATATACACCTAGTTCTCAGCAATTGTTATCTATATGGGTGATAAAACTGCTTTCTTTTGAAATCCAAGAGGAACCACTGGCCGAATCCCTCTTTCATTGTGAAACCTTCATATACTTTAATTTGCCATAATCTTCCTTCTATAGTTTATCTTCCATAGGCAAATATTTCTGAATTTTTAAATCATTGACTTACCACATAATTCCCAGACTCCATCCATTGTATTACTCTTTTATAGAATGAGAAATATTTGTTGATTGTTTAAACATATGGTACCTAGTACTATGTAGGTAAGAAAAACCTGTTCTACGTTCTTTAGTTTAGTAACTGGGGCCTGCAAATCAAAGTGACAAAAGACAGATTAACAGGAGAAAGATTTATTTTTGTATGCACACAGGAGCTTCACAGAAAAGAGGTGAAAGTCCAAAGTAGTGACTAGGTTTGAGAACTTACATATCATATTAACAAAGGCTGATAAACTGTGGAGACATGACAAGACAAAGCAAAGGGATTTGGGCTTACAGGGATGGTAAATTGTGGGAAGGCAAATACATGGGGAAAACTAATAGAAGACAAAGTTTATTTTAGTAATGTTTGTTATTGAGACTCAAATAGGCTCCCTCTCCAGTGATGCACTGTTTTCAGTAAGACATCCCCCTCTTCCTAATACAGGAGAAAAGAGCAGAAACACCTTCACAAAGAAAATTTATGCTCTGCTTTTAGGCAGAAAAAGGGAAGGAAGATAGTTCCTCCCATAGCTGCTGTTCCTTAACTGCCTTTGGCTCAAAGTAATCCTTATGTCAAAGTGGCATCTTTGGGGGTAGAATATTCTGATCCCCTTCAACTCTAAATGTGTTCTAAAAAAAAAAAAAAAGGAGTAACTTCATTTTCCTTGGTAATAAATTCAAGATTTGATATAAAAATTTGCATCTGTTAAGGAAACCTGATGCCAAATACTAAAACAAATCCTATATATTTTATTTTTTTATTTCAAATTAAAACTTTACATTATTATCTGTTAATTTTCTTTTTTATTTGCCAATCATGTCAGCTTAAAAATGTCATACTTTAATATCCCAAATATTAACTATGTTTTCAATCTTCATTCACTTGGGAATTTTTAAAATGTGATATCTGAGTCTTCATTTAAATAACTGATGATTATGACATGTTACACAGAACCCAACCCTGACTCTCTCTGTAGTAACATAAAGAACTTTCCAAAGAGGATGTGGAAAGAGTTAAAATAAACAAACAAAAACCCAAAGCAAAACAAACATATCCAAGCAGTATTTGAGAGATCATACACAGGATACAAAGTGAAAAGAGCCGGACAGGGCCAGTGTGAACAAGAGGTGTAAGTATTACTGGAAGGAAGTGATTTTACTCTGTCATACAGTTACATAGTCAGTAGATCATTGTGAGTAATTGTGTGGACCCTGAAGATAAAATTCCTAAGTTTAAATTCTGACTACCCAAAATAACAGCTGTGACATTGCACAAGACAGTTAATCTCCGGATCTCTATTTCTGCACCTGTAAAATGGAAATAATAAGTGTGACTTTCAAGATTGGTCAGAAGGCTGAGTTAGTTATTAACACAAGTCTAAAAAAGCTTAGAACACAGCCTGTTATGTGGGCATTATTTAATATATGTTAACCACATCATTAACAAGGGAAAACCTTTACTCGGAAATGACATCCTGGATGGAACAGATTGATGGTCGTTATTTGCCTATCTAAGCAAGGACAACTTTGTAGAAGCCCCTACTGAATTTTAGAGATATTCACAACAGAAACACGTACAATAGAGTTCCTACTCAAAGATAGAAAGCATGCAGAGAATGTCTATGGCAGAGATTCGCCACAGAAATGTGGGAAGCGTGCAGAGGTAGTTTCATCCCATCATAGTTTCCCTGGAATGACTGAAAAGATATGAGCCATTATGCAGTTGTTCTAAATGCTGGCCAAGCAGCAGCTCCTTTGCAGGATGGAGGTGGGGGAGTGGGGATGATTTCGATACTTTTTTAAGGGACTGGATCTCTGGTAAAAAAATGTAGTTTTTCCAGCAGTTTTACTGATGCCATAATAGATCGTGAACAATATAAAAGGATACCATTGTGAAAAGTTATTTTACCAGGTAGGAAACTTGCAAGAGGATTTATATTTCAAAATGACAGTGTCCTAAAACTCACATTTAAAAAAAATGTCTTGAAGAGAACAGGTCCAGAATTGTAACCTATGGAACTATATTGCTTAGAACCTTAGCCAAAAAAAGAGAGAGAGAGAAAAAAAAAAAGGATTTTAAAGATGTCTGGGACTTTTATTCCTCAGTAGAACTTTGTACACAGAACAAGATGTTAAAGTGTTGTAGATGAAGGTGTTCATTTCAGACTACCAAGGTCTTCCAGTTTTGTTTTATTTTTCAATGTGTGTTACTCCACTATTCCTTTTCAGCAACTAAACAATTTCATGCCTATATTTTATTAGGATCATTTTTTTAATACTTTATAGTATCTTAGCATCAAATAATAATGCTATATAGGTACGTTTGCTCCTCAGATACTCAAGTTTTTTAATGTTATAAAACCAAAAATTTCAAGTACGTAGAGATGTACTTTTGAAAAGTCACAGTATTTAGATACTAATGTAAGTTTTAGTTGTTCTACATTTTTTGTATGACTGTTATTTGTACTTTTAGAAACATATCTTTAAAGATTCAAAATTAATTTATATCCTAAATATAGTTTTTTTATTCTCTTATTTTCATAAAAGTTAAAAGTCAGGCTAAATATGTTTATGATAAAATAAATGTAATTTTTCATTGCCCATTTAAAAAACTCTACATTTATCAATTTTTTCTTCAGGATTTTGTAATCTGTCATCATAGTTTCTTCAGTAGATTTGCACTAAAGTTCAGGCCTAGTGGACACCTATTCAATTCTTTAAGCATTTTTATAACTGATCAATCGTAGGGAAAATTAAAGAGAAGTTTGGTCAAACAGCAAACATCCTGCAGCACTTATTTGCTTATTTTTCTATCATCTCCTGATTTCTTTATCCTGGACCTTCCTTCCTGTTCTCACTTCACACAAATGTGATGTAAGAGAAAAACCCGGTACTTCCTTATTTAGTTATTCTAGGTTATTTTACAGCTGTAAACTAGGACGCCAAGTTGCTACCAGAGGTGTTTGTTTGCTTTCAAGTGGACTCAGATTAGGATCTCTGTTAACAACATAATTAAGAATTGAAGAAAGCATGGTTATTACATGCAGTGGTAGAGGTGTGAGTGATTGCAGGTAGCAGAGGAGAGAAGATAGTTGCCTCTAAAGAAAGTATTTTGAAATGTCCTTCGTGCCAGTTTCCCAGATACGTAAACTCTCCACCTCACTTTTCCAGATATAAATTTTGAGAAAATAAGGAAGCAAATGAAAGTAAGAAGAAAAATAAATTGGGGTATATATGTGTGTGCATTTATTTATTTCTATTTCTCTTATATTTATAATATATGAGAAATTGCAAATAAAATGGAAGTTGGTCTTCTGCCTTTGTTTTTCTTATGTCACAAGTTCTGACTCATAGCTACTGAGGCTGCTGCTCCCTGATGTATGATAATGTGTGGTAAATTGAGAAGTGACTGATAAAATTTTAACCAAGCTGTCAGATATGATATCATATGATCAGATCATTTGTACTTTCATGCTATCAATTCTGTTTCTAAAACCAAAAAAGAGAAAACAGACGTTTTCCATAATTTTTCACATTTTATATCTAGTTCTTCTTTTTTCATAATTTCTTACATTTTATATCTGGTTGTTTTCTTTTCTTCTTCATAACCCATGACACTTTTCTTATTTCTTCTTTGATGATACAAGCAAATTCCAATATAATGTTTAGAAGATTTTTACCTGCGTATGAATGCATATGCTCTTCCAAAGACAGACTCATTCATAAGAATGTGTGGCAAGTCAGCATTTCCAGGATGTGCCAATATATTAATATTCATAAAAAGATAAAAGCTATGTGTGCATGTTCTTTTTTGAGTGATATTGTGTTTAATTCGTGGTTGAATGAAATGAGATGCTCTGTCTAGGATCTCAATTTCAATGAACATACTTCCAGAAAATGGGCACTGGGTTTTAAGTCTACTTTTAGGAGGCATTAGAACATTGTTACTTAAAGTGTAGTCTGTGTAGAAGCAGCACCGACATTGCCTGGGAACCTCTAGAAATGCAGAATTTTAATTCCAGCAAAAATCTATTGACTCATAATCGTCACTTGAAGACCTCTAGGTGACTCAGATGTACATTAAAATTTGGCATTTTTTTTAGAGCACATAGTATGACTCTGAATGTAACATTTACCAAATGTGCATAATAACAAGTGGATACAAATTCACGAGAGACATAATCCATGAAAATCAGATCAGAGTGGCAAAATGGTGAAATATGTTGAATAATATCAAGGAAAATGAAACCCTTGATGAACTCCAGCATAAAATATTGACATTATTCTAGCATAATTTTAAGCTGTCATATTTGAAGAAGCTTTGAGATGTATCTTAGTTGTAATAAAACAATATAACAGTGTTTCCATGACAGTTTTAGATATAAATAAGCATCCTTAAGTTCTATGGATGACTCTTTCTGTCTTAAATACTGTGCTATTTTAATTGCTGTCATTAATCAACTTCATTAGATAATATCATAATGAGAACATAAGTGAAGCTACAAGAAAGATGTTGCAGAGAAGAATTTGTATATTTTTTAGAAGTGACAGATATATATGGGTATATTTATATATTTGTTGCTTATAGCAGAGCATTATTTTTTTATTTTACCAAATTATTGTTTGTATATGTGTGGTGTGCATGCACTCACATACTCAAGTCTTTAAAGGTCAGTGTTCAACGAGGTTTCAATCAGATTCCATGTAGTAAAGGTACTGAATTGACAAATACCTTCTTCAGAATTCCCTTACAGAATAAATAAAATAAGTATTAAACTTAAAAGTAAAAAGGTATCCTACTTTTTTGGAATTTTTATTTGCATATACCTGTTCAAACTTCTGTAGAAAAGAACCTTTTCAAGAGTCATGTTATGAATTTAAGGCCAGATCGAAACTGGGTCATGTCTGTTGCCCAGTGCCTGATTTTCCATTCTGTACATTTCTGTTGACCTTTAATTTTCTTAACCTTCTTGTTTCAGGTCCTGTTGACCATTTTCCTGCTCATTACCATGAGTATGAGTGGTCAGAAAGGGCAGATGAAACAAAAATAAATCAATGACTTTCTTTGCAAAAATATCTGAAAAAAGATTTCATGGAGGAGACAAGACTCACTGGAATCTTGCTACAACAATATTTATCGTAGAGCAGAATTCATAGTAAAGCTGATCAGCCTTGGAGTCCTGCTCCAGGCTGATGAAAGAAATGTTTACCTAGTGTATTTGCTCAATACAAGTTTCATTTATGTTTCTACCTTTTTTATAGCCTACAACATAGATAACCGGAAAAATCTTTCTGTTGTTGCAGTTTTCTATTTTTCTCCTGAGCCAAGACATTTTCAAAGGGGTATTGCAATTATATAAATCATTAGAATTGCCCATAAATGTAAGGAATTCTTTAGTATCTCAATAATGATATCTTTAGTTGATACATTTTTGCAGGCCATTCAGAAGCTATTTAGTAGTTTAGTGTCATTACCACTACTAGTAATGCTACAACTCTGTGTGTGTGTGTGTGTGTGTGTTTCAGTCTGAATCTCATTGTTTTCTGTGTTCTTCTTTTACTCTAAATAAACCTCCATATCTAGTATGCTGTGAAAAGTGTAATTGCTTCATAAAATGTAGGGGAAAATTACTATTGCCAGTAGATGATGTCTATGAGGAAACAGAAGTCTTTTGCTGATTCACTAGTCACCAAATATGGTTTATTTAGCAATTGTTTAATGGTTCACATAAATCGAAGACATTCGGCTCTGTTTAAAACAAGAAAATCAAGGTGTTATTACTTTCAGTGGCCAAAACAGCAGTTACTTTTGCACCCGCCTAATTTAGTGCACTGAGGCAATCATATGAACTCACTCAAAGGCCCTGTAGTGATTCCTTGCAGCATTTCCTAGGGAGAATCTGGCTGAGTGTTTAGTGTTGGCATGTTGAACTTCAACTCAAGCCCAGTTAAGGCTTTGTCATTTTTAATATGCAGTTGATTACCAGGTGGTATCCATCCTTCCTGTTAGGGTTTTATGTTGCTTCAAAGGTACTAACTTGCCCAGTGTCCGTTCTAGTATAAAGAGGTTATATGGGTGGCAGATGTTAGAAGGTAAGATCTGAGGCTGAAAAATGGAAAGACAGATCATTGTACCACATGGTATTTGGACCTGTGATGTTGACATCTTTCATGCTGGGCTTCAACCTCCTGAGCTAACCAGGCCCTGAGGCTGTGCCAAGTGGCAGAATAGGAAGTCTTCACCAGGAAGATGTAGCAACTGTCATGTGGCCAGTCTGCTTGACCTCAGAAGATGGCCCACCAAAGTAAAAATAAGCACATGGTGACAGACTGATTAAATGTTTAAAGGAATGGTTTTGTGGTAAGGGTCAGTTAGCTGATTATTATAAGAATTGGACTTTACCTTAGCAATATACAGTATTGAAAACCTTACTTGTATGCACTAAGGACAACCTAGGGTCAAGTGAATAAGTATTCTATCATCGAGGCAAAGCAGGTGAGATCATGCTCATAGTTAGGATTTACTGAAAATAGACAAATACAGTTCCTCTATGCATGACTGATGGATAGCTGGCATGCATGGCACAGTCATGCTGGTTAATAAAATATTAAAACACTTCTACTCATTTTAAATAGCTGCTATCCAGTGCCCTCACAGGACCTCTCAAATAATCTCATGCTGGCTCAGACACAGGTGGGCAGAGTGAGAGGTTACCCTGAGACTCCTCCACCTAGTGGCCTGTCAGTCAGCCTGTGATGTCTCTCATTTGCCACTCTTGTCTCCATCCCGTTCTCTTTCTCCCACAGCCAGTGTTCATGGATCACCTACAGATGGCCAAGATTCCCCTCAAGTTGCCTATTCATGGCTGCTGGTAAAAGCTATAGCCTGTACAGTATATTCCACCTGTTGTTAAATATCTGGGTATCACCCTGACTGTAAGAGCTGTTTTAGTATTGGCATAGCATGACTTCAAAATCTTGACGTCTCATGTGATTTTCTTCCCTTTTCCTCAAGATGCTTCCATAGTCTACTACACAAAAAAAGGCAGATTGAGACAGAAAAAGATACATAATTAGACTTCATTGCTTTGTCTGTGATGGTATCACAATGTAGTACAGAAATAAAGAAACCAGGTTTGGGAGACAGAAGAGATCTAAATTCAAATAACAACATTACAACTCTGTGACCTTGAAGAAAGTATTTAACCTCGGCAATCTTCCATTTCCTCATCTATATAATAGCAATTATAATACCTAACTCATTATGTTATTGTGAAGATTTAATAAGATAATGGACATTATGTGCTCACCACAGAGCCTGGAACATAGGAAGTACTCAATAAACAGCAATTATCCTATTAATGCTACTTTTACAGAATGCAATAAAGGACAGTTTGTTTTCATTAAAAGTGTATCATAAAATCGTTTTCAGAGTTAATGTCATTTTGAATGCCATAAGAAATTAAATTTTGAAGAATATTTGTCATCAACAACATTCACTTTGTGTCTGAAATATAAAATGCATATAATTTACCAATGATTCAGGACTGGTATATTTAAGAATGTTTGTATCAACCTATGGCTTTTAAATTGGGCTGTTTAACGTTCTATCTTCCTCTCAAGTGTAAATTGGCTTATATAAAAATCACCGTGTCTCGCACTATGATTCTTTCAGTGAAAGACGATTAACTATACATGCTCTAACTGATCCTCTCACTATAATACTACTTTTATGCTAATCAAGTCTCTCCCATATTTATTGTGTCTTCTCTCATCTCTATTTTTTTCTCATCCACTCAATCCAGGAAAATATCAGAATTATTTTTCCGAGTAAAATAACCAATGAGCAACTTCTTTTGTTTTGATAAATGTGCCAGATCTTTCTACACATTGTCTCCATATACTGCAGTGAATCTGGTTCATTTGACCAACAGTCACAGAGCAAACTTCTCCCTAAATCACACAGATATTTTGTTTTGTTTTGTTTTTAGGCCAGTACATATAATTTAATGTTGTCTTAAGGGAGATCTATAAAATAAAAAAGCTTGTTTTCCAGTTTTTGTGGAGTTGATTTCCTCTTTTTAAAATTATAGTAATGAGCTAATTTGACCAGAAATAACACTTTTTGTGGACCTCAAAGTATCCCTACTCTCATTGTTTCTTAATCTGAGAACAAGAAAGGATGGAGATATTGTGTTTACTAATTTGGGTTTCTTTTATACTTAGTCATCAAATGTTGGTTTCTTACTTTTTTAATTTTTTTTTTTTTTTTTTTTGCAGAAAGCTAAATAGTGCCTTTCAAGGACTTTGGTAATGATTTATATATTATACTGATAATTCATTTGACTATTATCACTTGGCCATCATACCACCAAAACCCTTTCTTCCACTAACCAGCTGACATTAACATGCCATTGGTTTTTAAGCCTTAACTGGAGACCTGCATCTAACTTTTTATTATTTTAGCCTATAGAGGAAAAGGATGGATAAAGAACCCTCTTTCTTTTACAGGTTTCTTAAAAACAACAACAACAAAAATACCTCTTAAGAGTGAGCAATAGCAATATCTCTGTGTGCACAGTTTGGCTCAGAGGCAATCTCTAACACATTTGTGGAATCAAAGATCAAATGACTCATCTGTCTGACAGGTGGACGAGCCAGTTGGCTGCTCCTACTCAATGTCCCTTTCTAGCAGTAAGACCCCTTTCCTCTGAGAGTTGTGTAGAACTATCTGATTTTGGCTTGTCGTTTCCTGTCAGGCATCAGTCTTTTAACATGCCTCCTCCCAGGGAGTTATCTCTGCTTCTAATTGGGTAGGCTCTCCAAGCTGCCCTGAACTTCAAAATTGCAATTAGGAGCTATCACCCAGTTAGAATAAGTAAAGTAGCCCCAGAGAACAAGAGGAAAAAGCTTTGCTTTCAGAGATGAAATACTTGTCTTCTATTCTGTATTTCTGAAAAAAAGATATAAGTGGAACATTTCATCTTTGGCTTCCTAAGTTTTTCTTAAATCAGCAAATTGAGTAAATCTTTTCCTTACGGAGAAGTTTTAAATAATGACTTGAACATGTGTTTTGTATCTTAAGGACTCAATAAAATTTCTAAACATTGAAAATTGAAGAGCATCTTCTTTATGATTCATTGATTAAACATGTGTTTATTCATTTAAAAGTCAGAGAGCCAACTTTACAAGTCAGCAAATTGCCACCCAAGAAGTGTGATATGAGTATCAATCAACAAATTATCCTTCTCTCAAACAAAAGTACTTTTATTATTTTCACAGAGAGCTTGTAATTTCAATCTCTGACTGATTCATTGTTCTCATAAGAATCCTGTTTAATACACATATATCACCCATGAAAGAACCTAGTATATCAACTTGGCTAGCAAAGAACAGAGCTCTAAGAGATTAAAAAAAAAAAAAAAAAAAAAAACTAGGTGCATTTTAACCTAGGTAGAAGTGGAGGAGGGGGGCGAAGGAGAAAATAAATTTCTGGAGCTTTTAACAAGGAGAGTGTGAGAGTAATCCAGCAATTCAGAAATATGAAGAATGCATGGAGAGGAATAAAGAAGCACTTAAAACACCTAAAAGTGCACTGATTTTTAATCATCCAGACTGAGTTCCTTCTGTTAGCATGGGGTTTGATGAAAGGCAATGCTGCAATGACAATTACTTATAAAACAGTGATTTCATTTATTTTCTAATCTATTTGCTTTTGTAATGAAAGGTCAGAAAGCAACATATTCCATATGCCTAATACATCTCTTATTTCTAAGGCTATAATTAATGACAA